>NC_050574.1:131942987-132167987 GCF_011100635.1 Trichosurus vulpecula
TGGCTCCTCTTCCCCTACCCTCTCTTTTGAGAATCCAACCTTATACTTTGCCAGAAAAAATTGAGGTTATTAGTTGAGAGCTTCCTCTTCTACCATGTACCTCATTTCACATCTCTCAGATGCCTTTTGCCACTATCTTAACCTTGACTCCTCTCTCATGTAACAAGGTGGCCCTTCTCCCTGTCAAGCAATCCCCTTCATATGCATGTGATTCCATCCCATCATCTTCCCCAGTAGATTGCCCCTTTATTCCTTCTATTCTGACTTATCTTCAGTCTTGACTGTTGGATGCTTCCTACTGCCTACAAACAGGCCCCTGTGTCCCCAATCCTCTAAAAACCCTTACTTGACTCATCTATCCCCATTAGCTATGGTCTTATATCTCTCACACCTTTTGTGCTTCAATTCTTTGAAAAAGCTATCTATAATAGCTCTTCCTCTCCCCTTCCTCTCACTATCTTTTTAACTCTACAAGCTGCCTTCCAACCTCATTGTTCAACTGAAATGGGTCTCTTTAAAGTTATCAATGATCTCTTGATTGCCAAATCTAATGGCTTTTTCTCAGTTCTCATCCTTCTTGACCTTTCTGCAGCCTTTGATAGCATCAATTACCCTCTTCTCCTTGACACTCCTTTCTTTCTAGGTTTTCATGACACAACTCTCTCCCAGTTCTCCTCCTCCTCTCTATTTGACTGTTTCTTCTCAGTCTCTTTGCTGGATCTTCACATAAGTCACACCTGCTAACTGTGGATTTGCCACAGAGGTATGTCCTAGGTCCTCTTCTCTTCTCTCTTTATATTATTTGTAAGGGACATGCACTTGGTATGTCCAGATCACCTACCATGGAGGTACCCTACATCCTGTAATTTTTACCAGTGGGTGAAGGGAGCCTCCTTTGATTGGCTAATTAGCCAGAACATGTGATATCTTTGAGACTAGCTAGACTGAGATAGTCTCTCTCTATTCCGCATGTTTTCTGCTTCTATATTTAGAGGGTAAAGGTCACAGTTTACCCACAATGCAGACACCATGAACTGAACTGAGAGGGAGGATACTTCCCTTCCTCCCTTCCAAGAAAAAGACCTGAGGTCTCTGTTTTGTTTTGTTTGTCTTTCTTAGTTTCAGGTGCCAGTGGTGATTCCCCCACTGAATCTAGTAGTTAGAGTCATGGAGACCTCGGAGCCAGGAATACAGGTGGAATGATCCAGGAAGCCAGAGAAACCAGAGTACCTGGGACTCAAGCCCAAGGGTGGACCAGGGTTGGACTTGGAAATGGGGTTATGTGCTCTATAGGAACTGAATTAATGTATGAACCTTCCAAACCCCAGTGATTGAAGTGGTACAAAAGGGGAAGGATGGTTAAGCCCCATGTCTTGAGGAATAAATTTGTATATTTGTGATTATGCCTTTTGAAGTAAATATTCCTTTGTAAAAGCTGACTATTAGTGGGCAAATAGAATTGAGGCATAAGGAACTTTCCCTACACTTGAGGGGGTACTGTCTGTGGGGGTTGGAGATATTTATAGAGAGTTTAGAGAACTATGGGTGAAAGATGAAGTGTGACCTAGCTGACCTTCAGGCAGTGAGGACTGAGGTAGTCAGTGTTGTAACTTTTTACTTGATGATCTCATCAACTCTCATAGATTTAATTATCATCTTTATGATAATGATTCTTAAAGCCTTTTATAGGGGCAGCTAGATGGTGCAGTGGATAGAGTGTTGGGCCTTGAGTCAGAAAGACCTGTGTTCAAATATGGCCTCAGACACTTACTAGTGGTGTGACCCTGGGCAAGTCACTTAACCCTGTTTACCTCAGTTTCCTCATCTGTAAAATGAGCTGGAGAAGGAACTGGCAAACCAGTATTTTTGCCCAGAAAACTCCAAATGGGATCACAAAGAGTCAGATACAACTGAACAACAACAACCACCATCTCTCCCTTGAACTCTAGTCTCATATCTCCAACTTCTGACAGGATGTCTTGAACTAGGGTCTCGTAGACCTCTTAAACATGTCCAAAATGGAATTTATTATCTGTCCTCTTAAACTGGAATTCCATCAAAGGGCTGCACTTGAGCACCTAGAGGGCCACATGCGGCCTTGAGGCCACAGGTTCCCCATTCCTGTGACCTGAACCTTCCCCTCTTCCTTACTTCCCTATAGGATACCACCATGCCTCTAATCGCCCACACTTACAACCTAAGTGTCATTTCTGCACTCTCACTTTTTCATCCCCCATATCATTCTGTGGCCAAATGCTATTGTGTTTACCTTCATAACATCTCTGGTGTGTGTCTCTTTCTCTCCTCTAACATGGCTACTTCTCTAGTCCAGACCCTTATCACCTCATGCCTAGACTATTGCAACACCTTGCTGCTTGATCTTCTTGTCATAAGACTCTCCCTACACTACTCTATACTCCACTCAGCTGTCAAATGGATACTCCTGGAGTATAGGTCTGACCATATCATTCCCCTCTTCTAATACACTTCATCACCTCTAGGATGAAATATAAAATCCTATGTCTGGTATTCAAAGCCCTTCATAATACAGCCCTTCCATCTCCTTTTCAGTCTTCTTATATTTTACAGTCCCTCATATACCCTTTAATCCAGAGTCACTTGTTACTTTTTTCTCTTCCTCACACAAGACACCCATCTCCTGACTTGGACATCTTTACTGGCTGTCCTCCATGCCTAGCATTCTCTCCCTCTTCATCTCTGCCTCCTCACTTCCCTGGCTTCCTTCAAGTACCCACAAAACTTTACCTTCTGGAAGAAGCCTTCCCCAATCCTCCTCAATGCTGGTGCCTTCCCTCTGCTGATTATCTCCAATTTATCCTATATATAAACTATTCATTTTCCTACACATCAGGAATCCTTAACCTTTTTTTGAGTCACATACTCTGTTGGAAGTCTAGCAAAACCTATGGACTCCTCAGAGGAACATTTTTAAATATATAAATTAAAAGGCACAGGATTACAAAGGAAATAGTTATCAAAGCATATATTTTTTAAAACCCCAGGTTTACAGATCACAGGTTAAAACTCCCTGCTGTATCTAGACAACTATATCTCTCTATCTCTATTTGTACCTAAATCTACAATTATGTATCTATATTTATAAATAGAGACATTTGTATCTAGATAGAAATATCTTTATATAGTTAGACAGTAAGACATTTATTAAGGGCCTACTATGTGTGCTAAAGGCTGAGAATTGAAAAAAAAAGGCCAAAGACTGTCCCTGTTCTCAAGGAACCAAGAATCTAATAGGAAGAAAATGTGCAAACAAGATACATACAAGATAAATTGGAGATAATTACAGAAATATTTATAAATCTATATCTTTATATTGCAGTGGTTCTTAACCTGGGCTTTGTGAATTTAGTTTTAAAAATATTGTGATTATATCTCAATTTATATACAGATACAGTACATAAGTATCTATATCTAAATCTCTCCCTCCCATCTATCATCTACGTATCTCTATCTAGCTACTTCATCTATCCCATCAATCTATCTATCTATCTATCTATCTATTTATTCATTATCTCTAACTATCCATCCTATCTACCTATCTATCCATCCATTCTATTATCTATCTATCTATCTGTCTGTCTGTCTGTCTATCTGTCTACCTACCTACCTATCTATATATCTATATCCATCTGATCTATCGTCTATCCATCCCATTCATCTATCTATCTACTCTTTCCTTCCATCCAGCCATCCATCTTTCTAATCTTTCTATCTATACAGACATTCAGTATGATAAAATAGTAACTGACATTTCTATAGCACTTGAAGATTTACAAAGTGCTTTCCTCACAATGATCCTGATGTAGGTAAGTACTAGTTTGATTATCCTGATTTTATGGATTTTCTAGCTGAGGAAACTGAGGCTCAGAGAGTTAAATGGTCTTGACTGCTCATTAAGCCAGTAAGGAGCAGAGGCAGGACTTGTCATCTCTTGGCCCTCAGGCTCAGTCCTTTGCCCTGTACTTCTCAATGGACGGTTGAATTGAGTTTGTATATTTCCAATTGTTTACTTAGCAGGGTCAGATTTTATGGACTGGTAGATGTAGGAGCAATTGTCTTTCCTGTTCTGAAATATTTCCATGGGAGTGAAGATTCCATAGCCTGCCCTGGAACCCACTCCAGAATTCCTGCCCTTTTTGGAATAAAGTTTTCCTTCATATCTCACTTAAGTTTCTCTTGCTCTGGACTATACCACTACAGTTGGCAGAGGAAGCCTCCACTGTCCTAGGGTGAGAGGTTGGGCTCATCTGTACCTCCATCTTTACCTCCCAAGTCCCAAGTATACCCTCTTTGGGAGGGGGCCTCTCCATGGTAACTGCTGAGGCTGTGATGTGAGTGAACTCCTTAAAAATTTGCTTTGGAAAAAAGAACACGAATTTTCCAGAAACTCTAAACCCAAGCCTTGAGAAGAGCACCCCTCCCTGGGGCTGGATGTGGAGTCAGGAAGGATAAGAACAGAGCCGTCATTCTTCGGGAGCCTGGGATGATAATGGGTTTTTTGCCTCCCCGTAGTTGAAAAGGTGTTAATCTAGTGACTCATGAGCTCCAAATAAAAAAGAAAACAGCTGAAAATGAAACTACATTAAATTTTCTGGTTTCTCGACGGAGCTTAGCAGAGCCTTTTAGTTTGGTTGAGAAGATGGAGACTTTAACTAGATGGAGCTGGGGGCAGTTAGGTGGAACAGGGAGCAGGAAGACTCATCTTCCCAAGTTCAAATCTGGCCTCAGACACTGACTAGCTGTGTGACCCTGGGCAAGTCACTTAACCCTATTGGTCTCAGCTTCCTCATCTCTAAAATGAGCTGGAAAGGGAAATGGCAAACCACTCCAGTATCTTTGCCAGGAAAACCCCAAATGGGGTCATGAAGAGTCACACACGACAGCAAACAACAACAAAAGATGAAGCTAAGTTTTAACTCTGAAAATTAGAGATGCAGTCTGCAAGAGTAGCCCTGTTTGGATGAGCTCCCCTTCTTCAAGCCAAACCTTCCTCCATCCAACTTTCCAATATGTAGTCAAGAGAGAATTAATCTTAATATCCATCTCAAGTGAAAACAATTGAAAGCAAAAACAGGCCCAGAATAGGGCAGGGGGATTGACAAGTTCTCATTGACTGACAACCAGGATAGAACAGAACTTACAATATGTGAATAGGCTTGTGAATATGCCTGTATTAGTACATGTAGGTGAATGAGAGTGCATGTTGGTTCACATATGTATGTGTGTGGGTGCTAGTGAGGGTACATATGTACCTGTGAGTATACGTGTGCTGGTGAATGAGCAAATATAAACATGCATATGTATAGATATATGTATGTATATGTAATTAGTGTTTAGGAGGGGTATATATATATATATATATATATGTATGTAATGTTATATGTGGTGTATTATGTGCCTGCGTGTTAATGAGGGGCATACTGCAAATCTATATATTTTTGAGGCAATCGGGGATAAGTGACTTGCCCAAGGTCACACAGTTTTTAAATGTCTGAGTCTGGATTTGAACTCAGGTGCTCTTGGCTCCAGGGTGCTCTATCCACTGCACCACCTAGCTGCCCTTCATACAGCAATTCTTTAATAGATCTGTGATCTTGTGTTCTGGGTCCTCCTCTCTCCAGTGGTCCAGAGCAAGACCTATCCATGTGTTCTTATCTCGTGCTACCTTTCTTCATGTTCTCCAACAATCTGCCAAAGAGGATGGCTCCCACATATGGGAGGCCTTCTTCTAGGCTTCCTAATATTCCCTGGTTACCAGTGCAGCAGCCGGGGTGTGTCTGCCTTCTATCCCTCCCCCTGGAGATGTGCCAGGACCAATTCCTTTTCTAATCCTCCCTTTCCTGGTTGGTGTCCCCTGTCAGTTCTTATGTGCATGAGACACTGTGAGTGGGGGAATGCAGTCTATTCCCTCCTACCTCCTGCCTCCCTATTGCCCTTTATGTCACCCACAGTTTGGATCCCTTAGCAATTGTGATGTTTCATTATTTACAGTCATCTAGTATCACCAGCAGAATATTGGTGCTAAAAAGATTGTGTATGTGTGTGCGTGCATGCGTGCGTGTGTGTGTGTGTGTGTGTTGGGATGCAGCTTGGGATTGTGAAAAAAAAACAACAGTGGCATTTCCTAAATGAAATAGCCTGCATGAATGTGTCTTTGTGCACCTGTAAGCACACAGGTGTGCTAAATGAATGTATGTGCTTGTGCATTCACATCCCTCCATGTGCACCTGGGATGAGAGCCTGCATCCATCGCTGCCCTAGAACTTCAGGCAGACAAAAGCTCTGCTCTTGGTTTTTCCATTTGCTTTGAGGCCTTTATAGATCCCTGCCTTATTTCATCAGCTTTGCATCCTTAGCACAGCTCAGGTCTTAGACTGTGTCATCTGTTCTGAGCCAAATGGCTATTTCTGGAGTGGGTCTCAACGATGTCCTTCTCTGAACCCCCAGAGATAGCCTGATGCTGGTATACCTCCCCTAATTCCTGAGCAGGTACCTCTGTCTGCCTAAATGGAAGGAGTAGGGTGGTTGCTAGTCCAGAGGTAGGCCAGGCCCATAATCCATTTCTCTTTGGCCTCTGCCAGAGAGTTAATGCAAATGTGCTTTAATAAGCAGCCCCAGATTGGCTTGGGTGATCCATTCAGATAAAATATCAGATTGTCCTGAGGTGGGCTGCAAGGGTCAATAGCCCAGCTTGCCCTCAAAACTGTTACTTTTGGCTTAGGGGAAGGGGAAGGTATTCCTAAGGTATTCCTTCTCCCCTCCTAAAGTAAAAACTACTTAAATCCATGGGCACCTGAAGCAGGAGGCCCTATAATGGCCTCCCTGGGTCAGAAGGAATGGAAGGAGTCCTGGAAGCAGTTTTTCCTCTGCTCTGGCAGCTCCTGCTCAGAATTACAGTCCTTGAAGTGTCCCTCCTCCCCTCCCCTGTGATCTCCATTAGTTTCCTTAAGGCTCATAATCCTGCAGGCAATTCCATTGTCTCTCTTAATTCTAATTTCCTTTTGTCCCAAGGGACAAATCAACAGATCTAAAAAAAAGAATTGGTGGTAGGTTCCACAATATATTAATTAGGGGAGTATTAAGGCGGTGATAAAAACATCCTTTTATTGCCAAGGGCTTTTAAAAACCTTATTGTCCCTCCCACCCACCTATTTTCTAAATTTTTCCACCCTTTTCTACTTCTCTCTAATGGTTGCCAGTTGGAAGGACTGGAGCAAGGCTGAAGCCTCCCCTTTGATTCTGGGATATGACTGGAGCTGTGATCTCAGGGAAATGGGAACTCTATCACCGGTACAGACTGCATCCCATCTTTCTTATTCTGTGCAATTCTTGCATATGTCTTCTAGCAAATTCTCCAGAGAGAATCTACCCAGCTTGCTAGAGGATTTCCTTCCTTCCTTTCTTCCTTCTTTCCTTTCTTCCTTCCTTCTTTCCTTCCCTCCTTCCTTCTTTCCTTCCTTCCTTCCTTCGTTCTTCCTCCCTCCCTCCCCCCACCTCTTTCTATCTACCATTGCAGTATTTATTATAGGATCATAGATTCCAAGGGGCAACTAGGTGGCACAGAGTATTGGCTCTGGAGTCAGGAAGACTCATTTTCCCGAGTTCAAATCTGGCCTCAAACCCTTACTAGCTGTGTGACCCCAGGCAAGTCACTTAACCTTGTTTGTCTCAGTTTCCTCATCTGTCAAATGAGCTGGAGAAGAAAATGGCAAACCACTGTAGTATTTCTGCCAAGAAAACCCCAAGTGGGGTCACAACATAGATTCAGAGGTACAAGGGACTTTAGAAATCAACCACATTTTACAATTTTAAGGCACAGAGTGGGTAAGTCACTTACCTAGGGGCACATAGCTAATAAGTATCTGAGGAGGGATTTAAATGTAGGTCTTCTCAGTCCAGTGCCCTATCCATTATACCTATATTACCTTAAAATACACACTAGGCTGCATACTTGGGCTGCCCATCACACCCTCTACATTCAAGGTGCATTTCTTTTCAGGTTACAAAAAACAATTACAAAATTATTGACGTTGATTTTTATTCGTTATTGGTCATATGCTACTTCCTCATTATACAACTTTTTATTATTCTTTTTTGTTGTTGTTCACAGAGCTGGTAAGTATTTGAGGCTAGATTTGAACTCAGGAAGAGGAATCTTCTGGACTCCAGGACTTTATCTACTGCTCCACCCAGCTGCCCTTCGGTTATCCTTTGGGTCACCTGAAACCTTGCTTCCTCTAAGGTCATGGTGGTCTATGATTTCCAACCAACTTGAATCACCTGCTGAATACTGATGCCAATTTTTTTTTGGTAGCAAGGAGCACTTTAGCATTATTAAAAATGCTGTGCAGGATCCCATATGAGATCCAGTCCAGTTTCCTTATCCTATCATTTTGGAGCCTAGTTTCTTGTTAATCTGTAGTGCTTGCCCAAGACACCATCTGACTGCATATGCATTCTTTATCTATTTGATTTTTCTTGTGTGGGTAGGTAGGTCAACCTGTTTTAAATCATTGTAGATGTCATTAAAGGTTGTGTTCTGGGGCTTATGCATGAAGCACAATGTCATCCCAGGACAGGATCATTTGGAGAACTTCATCCATAGGGAATCTTGCATCTTCACAACAACTCCTTGAGCTAGGTGGTATTAGTACTTTTACTCCCATTTTATAGATAGTGAAAGTGGGGCTAAGAGAAATTAAGTTACTTTCCCATAGTCATTTATGTTCTGATACTGCAGGACTAGGTAGCCTGATGGACAGGGGATTCATTTGTTCTCTGTCCATGCCTGAGAAGTAAGAGGTATCCTCCTATATGGTTATTTTCATATCACTCTTCTATTCAAATTCCTTCAATGGTTCTTCTTTGCCTACCAAATGAGTTAGAAGGCAGTATGTACAGTGGAAAGAAATCTGAACTTCTGAAGTCAAGGTATTTGGAGTCCAAATCTCAACTCTGCCACGTACCTCTTCGGATCTGTAAAATAAGTGAATTGGACAGAGTGACCTTTAAGGAAACTCACGGCTTAAAATCTGTGATCTTAATGCTTATTGAACAAATTGAATTGGTTGCTTCCATAGCTGAGGTAGGTAGGGCAGAATTATCATCATTTTCTTTGCTCCCTGTCATGAGTTTCTAAGGGAAGTGGCGGGAGCTGTTGACAGGAACAGAAGGCTGACTCTGGAGTCAGTCATTACTTCTCCAAAGGGAAGCATCTCTGCAGGAGGGATGGAGCCAAAGTTGGGTCATCAAGGGTGGTGATGAGACTAACAGACCTGCCTGCTATTCCAACCCAGCTGTTGTGAACAGCAGACATTACCAGAAGGAGCTCTACCTCATTCTGGCTCACCCACTCAGATCGATATTGCAGAGTCGGGCTGTTCTTTGCCAAGTGCTGTTTCCTGGAACAGGGCAAGCAGGCTAAGTTTCTCTAAACTTCAGATGGCTTCTTGTGGTAATCCAATTCTAGGCTTTCCTACTGAGAATTGAAGGGGACAACTGAAGAAGAAGGGGATGCAGAGAAAGAAGAAAGTTTTATTGAGTACTGAGTCCTTAAAGTCCTTAACTCACTTGTAGGTCTGTTATTTGAAAGCCTGGCCTGGAGGTTGTTTTTTCTCCATGATTTCTCCCATTGGGTAGGTCTAGGGCATTGGCTGAGCTCTGTGGCTGAAGCTGGGCTCCTAGGTCTGTGGTCCTATGGCAGAATGATAATAGAAATTACTTATCTCTGTAGGTTGGAACGTAGAAAGCCAGTTGATGCGGCCTCCACTTCTAGGCTCCAGGAACCACATGAATAGGATTTAGCAGTAGCTCTTTTTAGCATTTCTCCTCCAAATGAGTCATCACTCTAGTAATAGACACACTCAGGTCAGTTTTCCTGGGTCCAGTGACTGCAATAATAATAATAATAATAGTGATGATAACGCCATTATTTTGACGGCATTTTTTGGTTTGCAACAATCCTGTGAAGTTGATAGTGCTAGGATTAGTATCCCCACTTTGTGGTTGAGAAAACTGAGGCTCAATAAGATTAAGTGACTTGATAGAGGGCAAAGAACATTTGGATTCTCATCCTGACAGTCACCGGCCAAGTTCGTGATCTCAGGCAAATCACTTAATGTCACTGGATCTCAGTTTCCCTATCCATAAAATGAGTGGGTTGGACTAGATGGGGCCATTTCCACTTCTAGATCTAGGATCCTCTGAGCCTATGAAATAGGGTGGAGTCAAAGGACCTAGCTTCAAATCCTGCCTTCAAATCCTGGCTTACTAACTTAGCTTCTGTGGCCCTCAGTTTCCTTATTTCTTTTTTTCAAAGTTAATTTGTTTATTTTCAGTTTTCAACATTCATTGGCATAAGTTTTAATTTTTTCCCCCTCCCTCCACAAGACGGCCTGCAATCTGATATAGACTCTACATATACATTCCTATTAAACATATTTTCACATTAGTCAAATTGTATAGAAGAATTAGAATAAATGGGAGGGGCCATGAGAAAGAAAAGAAAACAAAACAAAACAGGAGAGAGGAGAAAAGAGACTGCTTTACTCTGCATTCTGACTCCATAGTTCTTTCTCTGGATATTGATGGCATTTTCCATCATGAGTCCTTTGGGAAAGTTTTAGGTCCATGCACTGCTGAGAAGGACTAAGTCTGTCAAAATCAGTCGTCGTACACTGTGGCTGTTACTGTGTACAATGCTCTCCTGGTTCTGCTCATTTCACTCAGCATCAGTCCATACAAGTCTTTCCAGGTTTTTCTGAAGTCCGCCTGTTCATCATTTCTTATAGCACATTAGTAATCCATTACATTCATATACTACAACTTGTTCAGCCATTCCCCAATTGGTGGACATCCCTATAACTTCCAGTTCTTGGCCACCACAAAAAGAGCTGCTGTAAATATTTTTGTACATGTGGGTCCTTTTCCCATTTTTATGATCTCTTTGGGAAACAGACCTAGAAGCGGTATTAGTTTTCTTATTTCTTAAAGAAAGAATGTGTGCGTGTGTGTGTGTCTGTGTGTGTGCATGTGTGTGTGTGTGTGTGTGTGTGTGTGTGTGCATGTGTCTTAGATGATATGATTTCTAAGGTGTCTTCCAGCTGTAGTTCTATGATTCTCTTACTTGTCTAACATCATTTAGGAAGGAAGTGGTAGATTCAGGAGGGAACCAAATCTTTTGATTTCAGACCAACTACGCTTTCTACTACCCCACACAACTACCTTATCACAGACAATAGAGATTATAGCACACAAAGAGTTACAAGTTGGTCTACCAGCATGCATAGTTTTGGGGGTATAGCTTTGGAGATAGTTCTCAACAGTTTCTTCATTGATCATATAAAATTATCCCCTTCCTAGTTCAAAATTTATCCTCCCCCGCCCCTTGGTCTTGGACTCTACCATAGCTTCCTAAGAAGTCTAGTCCTTATCTCCATATGGGCCATCTCCTTGGTCTTGAAACAATGTTCTTACCTCTCTTCTTTATTCCAGTCTTCTTCTTTTCCTCTCTCCTTGGCTGCTTTCTCCTGTCCTCCAGCTTTGGTTTCCTTTTCTAGGAAGGGCTGCCATTATCCTCTAAATAAAGAGATCCATCTAGTGTTACTGGGCCACTTAGGATAAGGGGAAGAGATATTTTTTTTCAGACTTGGCACCTCCCATTTACCCTGGGACAGTTGGATGCATTCTTACAACATCATAGTCACATCTGAAATATATCACCCTCATGTACACAGAGTGTGTGGGGACACTGTGTTACAAGTACATGAAGTCTAGAGGTTCAGGAAGTAACTACCAGGAGTACTCACCATTGTATTTTTGGTTCATTGCAAGGGTACACAGAATCAGCAAATAACCCTGGTGGAATCGCTCCTGGCTACAGGATTTCCAACTCTGGGGCATGCAACTGACTGAGCCAGTGGGAGATGCTTTGTATGATGGAGATCATTACCCAGAGCCTGTAAACTACTGGTGTCCCTTTAACTGAAGATTTGAAGTGCAAGTGCCAGGGAAAGTGCTAAAACTTTTTCTAGCTCAAAGAACTACTGTGAGTACTTCCTTATGTAAGGTATTACCCCTTTATCAGGGGCAACAAGGTGGAAGAGTGGTTTGTAACAACAATGCTGCTTGCAGCTGCTGCTGAGGTGTAAGACCCAACATGACCAGCAGCAAGAGCTGCCAGCATAGGTTCTTTGACCTGCTTTACTAAGGAAAGTAACTTTAAGGGGTTAACAATCTCACTTTAATCAAACATACATATATCATTAACTTAGTTCAGGGGGAAAAGCCAGCATCCTGAACTTCAGAGCAAATACAAATAGAAATTACAAGCAGAGACAATATAAACAGAGCAAACAACACAACCCAGTAGACAGGCTTTTAGCTTGCTGTCTAACATCTCGGTACATAGTTACCAGGGAACCACAACATCTGGGTTTTCAAGCCTCAAGAGAGGTAAGGATGTTGTTTCAAGACCAAGGAGATGGTCCATATGGAGATAAGGACTAGACTTCTTAGGAAGCTTGGGTAGAGTCCAACAGCTGCCCAGAGTCTCATCTACTCAAATCACAGGACACTCTTCCAGTGAGTGAAAGCCCCAAACAAAATGCTAACCTCTGAGTTTATATACCCTTCTTAGGGCATGAAGGCTTCATGCCTAGCCAGCAAACGCGTGGGGACCTGGGGCTTCGCACCTAGCATGACTTAATCAAAGGCACTTGATTACTTTAGTGTTCTAAAAGAGAAAACAGTAAAACCAGTCCTACCCTACTTACTATTACATGGTTGAAGTACCAGGCCTGGAGTCGGGAAAAATCATGTTCATGAATTCAAATCTGGCCTGAGACATTTACCAGCTATGTGACCCTGGGCAAGTCACTTAATCTCATTTGCCTCAGTTTCCTCAACTGTAAAATGAGCAGAAGAAGGGAATGGCAAACCATTCTAGTATCTTTGCCAAGAAAGCCCCAAATGTGGTCACAAAGAGTCAGACATGGTTGTATAACAACATTATATGGACATATGGTTCCTGAAAGGAGCAGAAAATAATTTTCATATGGAAAACTAATAAAAATCAGCCTAAGAAGAAACATTCTTCTCAGATAAAATGTTGAGGAGAGACACAGACTGTTCTGAGGATCTGAAAGGTAAACATACTGACAGGGCTTATAAAAAGGCAGAACAGTGACTGAAGAAATGATAGCACAGGGCATTGTGGTCCACCGTCTCACTGCATGTAATTATTTTCAAAGTTATCAAGGTTATGACTAAGAAATTATAAATCAAATAACTGAGAACTGTGGGAAAACTGTATCAGGACTACTGGGGTTATTCTTGATAGGTGGAATTTTTGAGTTTCATCTCATAATTTAGAGATGGGACATAAGCAGATGAAAAGTAGGAAAGAGGAAGAAGAAGCTGGGCATAGGAGGCAATGAGAAAAGCAGAAATTTATAGAAAACTATCTAGAAGTTGGAAGACCTGCTGATTGAAATAGTGCACTGAGCTGATCGGCTTGGTGGGAGAGAGCTGAGTCCTCTAGCTGTGTAGGAAGCTGTCCCAGCCTACTGCTTGCTAGAGCCATCTATAGCGTGAGAGAGGGGAAACCTCTCAGGAGGGTCTGGGTTGACCTCTTCAGCCCTCTCTTGATGGAAGAGAAATAGGGGAGAAAGACAGGCTTTGCCATGAAAGGGGGCTTAGCTTTGCTTAGAATTGAACCAACAAAGCGGAATCAGCTGCTGTGTGAAAAGCTGGATGAGAAGAGACTAAAAAGTTCTATTGCTATATGCAGTTTTAGAGGGAGAAACTCATTAGAGCCCTAGGGCAGATCTGAGGAGTCTGGCAAAAGTCTGGCTTAATGGAATTGCTTATCACAGAAAATCTCTGCACCCTGCCAAGGGTGGTAGTGGGCTAAAAGAGTTCGTCATTGTTTTCTTACTCCAACAGTAGGAGGTTCGTGAGGACCAGAAGGGGAACAGATAGCAGAGAATGTGTTTTATTAATTAACTTATTTATTATTTAATTTTTTTTTTTACAGCAGAAGATAAAAGAGAATGTGTTTTGTCCAGCAAGTGATGCATGGTATAGTCTGTTCTCTAAAGAGACCTAGGATATCAAAGCCTGTAGTCCAGGGCTAAGAGTCACCCTGGGGGGTTTCCCCACCCATCCATGTGCCTCCCTGCTAGATTTCCCTAAGCATGTACCCTCTCTCTCTCTCTCTCTCTCTCTCTGACTCTGTGTGGGCAAGTCAGAAAGGGGGTGCAGGTGCCATGCCTATGGGCTACACCTCCTCTGTGAGTGGGTACAAGGCTCATCTAATCATACCCTCCTAACAGCAGTGCTCTTCTGAAATTTTCTAGAAACAGAGTGGAATTGGTGATGTTGTAGTACATCCCTGCCACGCTGATGGCTGAGAAGCTATTCTCCACAGAGAGGTGGAAACTTGAAACAGGCCTCAACTCCCCTTCCTCTAGTCCTTCTGCCTTCCCCAAGGCTGCTCCTTCACAGACCTCCTAACTATGCCCACCCACATCCTCCTGTTACTAGATCACTTCTCTAAGCGCTCACCGAGATCAAGATCTTCAGTGAATTCTCGCGGTGGATCCCTTCAGGCACCCAGACCCATGAGAATGAAGGCTAGAAAAGCAAAGCATAACTAGTCAAATCTTTGTGGGCCTAGCCGCCCATTTTCTTTTTCAGTCCCCAGTCTGATTTCTTTAGCACTTGTAATACCAGTCCCTATTCCAATCTTTTCAATTGCAGATTGCAAGGAGCTAATCTTTCACAAGGGGAGGTAAGGAAGGAGAGAAGCAGATTGGATTGGATCACCTAATCAATGCACCAGCCCTGAATGTGTCAGACAGCCTGGCCACTTTACTGTTTCTTCCTGTCTTTCACTGGGCTGGAAAAGAATGGAAATTGTTCTATTACCCAATATCCTACCCACCTCCCACTCCTTTTCTGTCTGAAGAGGGGCTGCTCATGGGTTTGGGGCCTAGCCACCAGTCGTTATGGGAGGGGCTCAACCATGGGGCCTAATCAATACCAGCTGCTCAGAGGCTTTTAGGAGGCTCTTAATGTGCAATTTACAAAATGGCTTCATCGACCTGGTAGTATAACTGTGTTCTAATAATGCCTTCCCTGACACCCTGTGTTCTTCTTTGTCAGTGGTTGGAAAGATGAAGAGGGTATGGTCTCCTGTTCCTGAATTTGTCTGGCAACCAATTCTTGGGGCCTGGGAAGAGGTGTGACTAAGGGATAAGGTTACCTTTGAGGTCATCTCAGGCGTTAAATGTATGGTTGGACCTACCTTCCCTACTTGATCATTGCCGACAAGACCACAGCTGCAGGAGGGAACAGAGCTGAGCTTTTCTTGTGCTAAGTTTGAAGGAATCTGAGGAGGAAGCAGGAGCTTAGACAGTGGTGACTGGTGGGCAGCAAGGGGAGAACAGGAGCTGATGGTAGAGGAGAGACAGAGGGTAGCAGGCTTAGAATCAGAAACTAAACTTTGTAATGGAAATATCACAGACTGAGTTCTGAAAAATGGGAGGGAATGGTGAGGAAGGTTCTAGGCCTCTCTGGTCTTTTATTTTCTAATCAACATGGGTTCACTGATCCTAGAAAGCAGATTCCTTAAGATAAAGACAGGATTAACAGTACAAAGAGTGCTAGATTTCGATTCAAGAGACCTACGTTCAAATCTTAGGAACGATCCTCAATATCCCATCATTGTGTGGCCATGGACAACCTATTTACCTTTTTGATCCTCAGTTTCTTCATCTGTAAAATGGAGATTAAACTTATTATTATATGACCCCCTACATAGGAAAGTGCTTTGTGAACCTAAACTCACTATAGAGATGCAAACTATTGGTTTTAACAAAAATGAGAGGCTTTGCACTATAGTGGCAAAAATACCAGAGACACTCTAGTCTTGGTACTGTCACATAGTAGCTCTATTGCCTTGGACCTTGGGCACATCAAGTCCCCTTTTTGTGACTCAGTTTCTTGATCTGTAAAATGAGGATGTTGGATTGTATGATCCCTGATGTCCCTTCTAGCTCTATGTTTCTTGAATTGTCTGAGTCTCTGAACTGGGATGAAATGGTACTGAATCTTCAAACCACAGGACTTAGAGTTGGGAGGAATCTTATAGGTCAACTAGTCCAATGACCCCATTTTATATATAAAAAAGAGAATGACTTGCCCATAGGAAATGGGCCAGATATTAGATCTCCTTCAGTCTATGAAGGAACTAGATGCTGTGACTTTCACATAACCACATTTAATTTCAAGATAGTATTTTCATCCTATTTTCTATACAGCTCTCAGCTAAATGACACTCCTCTGGAACTGAGCCAGATCCTGCTGAAGGAAGGCTCTTGGGAGGAACGGAGGGAAATCTCGAATTACTGCATTAGCTCCACAATTGTTTTCACTGACCTCAGCCTTGGCACCAAACTTCCCATATGACTAAATAAAGCCCTACATTAGTAAAGTCAACTTACATAGGCCTCTCTCTCTCTCTGGCCCTATACCTGGTTTGAACTCCCTAAATGACTAAAATTTGATGATTCCAGAAGCAAGGACCCACTAACTCTGTGGAAGACTTCAGAAAGAGAAACGTGATTTCACTATAGTAGATGGGAATTCAAGGCAGAAGAGCTTCCTGACTGTAAGGGAGGGAAGAGTAACTTTCCGATGGGGATCGAAAGGCTGATTATAAGAAGGAAGAATTATTTACTATATCTCATAGAACTGTAGCGATAGAACTGGAAGAGACCTTGGAGTCTTTAATTTTATAGATAAGGAAACTGAGCCTTGGAGAGGACAAGTAACTTACCCAAGGTCATACAACCACATTGTGACAGGCACAAGCCTAGAAATCAGGACTCTGGAATCTCAGTGCTCTTTCCATTATTTTACTAGTTCAAGGGGGAGAAATTCCTTAGAACCCCAGAACAGATCTAAGGAGTTTGGCAGTATTCTGGCTTGTTACTGAAAGAGCATAACATTTTCTCAGCACCTTGCTAAGGGTGGCTGTGGGCTAAAAGAGTATCATTGTTTCCTTGGTGCAACAGTAGCAGAGGAGGGGCTTGCCTACTAGGAGAGCTGTGAGGACCAGAAGGGGAGCAGAGAGTGGAGAAGTATTTTACTTAGCAAATGATATGCGGTGCAAACTATTCTCTAAAAAGACCCAGGGCATCAAGGCCTGCAGTTTACAGTCATGTATTACCCAGGGCCCATGCATTTTCCCACTCATATGCCTACCTACTACATTTCTGTTAGCATGTACCCATTCTTCCTTATCGCTCATTATATCACGTTGCCTCTAAAGGATACAGAAAAATGAATGTACTCAAAGCCTGGGAGACTTTTTTTGGCCAAGTATACACAATAAAAGCGGCAATTTGGAACAAAAGCTTGAGATGTTGCTAGAAGTGGGATCAAAGACAGATTAAATGTCTGGAGGCTTTATTAGCTTGCTTGTTATATTTTCTAAAAGGGCTAGGCCCCTGGAAATGAATATGCTTCTTCTGGAGAGAGAAGTTGAATATAACCAAGACTCTTGGACAGATTGCTTTCCTTAGGAAGAGAAAGCAACTGAGAGGTTTTCCCTAGTCTGACCTTAGTACAGATGGGCATCCTTCTAAAAGAGATGGAGCTTAAGCCTTTGGGATCTAAGCTAAAGAAGACATAACATACCCTCTACCTTTCTCCCCTAAGAAGAAGAAGTAGCATCCTCAGATGAGAATTAGCTAAAGCCCAAAACTGGAAGCAAAGAAAATCTCCATGATTATGAGACCAATAAATACTCATCTAGCAGAGACTACAGACTATGTGGAAACAGCAGCAAAAGTGTAATGGCATCACCTGAAGACTTAAAGTCTTGTAGAATTAGACATGAGAGTTGCGCCTCCATTCAATTAGCCATGTGAGTTCCCTATATGGCTACCCTCTACACTTTGCCCTGGCCACACACATCCTTCATAGACATGTGCTCCTCCACATGTGTTCCCTAGGAGTATCCACTTTTCCCACCAGTGACATATGCATTTGTGAGCAGATATGCCTCAGGATCCATATGACTTAGATAGAAATGGCAGAGAGGTCTTAGATGGACACAAGATAAGATTCCTAGGCCATAAAGATGAACTAAACTCATCATTTCTCCTTCAAAATCTACCGTTCTTCCCAACTTTCTCATTTTTGTTAATGGCATGGCCACCCCTTTAGACTCCAAACTTTTCTTCTTCCTCCTCCTCTCCTACATCCAATTAGCTGTCAAGCCCTGTGGGTATGATTTCTGAAACATTTCTCTTAACTTTCCCTTCTCCTACTTGGAATCATAGATCTTTGAGCTGGAAGGAATCTTACAGCTCATTGAACTCATCTCTGACATTTCCTAGGTGATGCAACTGAGGCCCAGAGATATTTAATATCTAGCCCAATACCAACAGCTAGAATTGGGGCAGGGCTGAGATTTGAACTCAGATCCTTTGACTTGATACCAGGTCATCCCGCTGCCTTCTCTCTCCTGGATCCTGGTAATTGCCTTCTAACTTGCCTCTGAATTGAAAACACCCACATTCAAATGGATTAAGCTCTTATCCTGAAATTTCATTAATGATTTTCTGATCCCCCTGCTTCTAGTCTCTTTCCTCTCTAATCCATCCTTCACAATGCTGCCAATGCAATTTCCTTATGCATAGGTTTGACCATTCACTCAAAAATTGCCAGTGACTCTCTGTTGCCTGTATTATAAAATATAAACCCTTTGACCTGGCGTTGAAGGTTACACCCCACTTTCCCAGTGTTCTTGTTTTAAAATAAATTTTAAATAAAATTTTGTCTGATTTTGAAATGAAGATTTGTTTTTCTCTCCCTCCCTTCCCCCCCGCCTTCTTCCCCCAGTGGGAAAACATCCAGCCTTATTTCATTCTTATTTCATTCGACAACCCGGATAAACTGGACTACTAGCTGCTGCTTGATCTCTGTGCATGTGCTGAGTCCATCCTCCATGCCTGGAATATACTCTGTTCCCCTCTCCACTTATTGAAATCCTCATTTTCCTTTTAGGCCTATCCCAGATGGGCTCTTCTTCAGGAAATCTTCCTGATCTCACTAGCTAAAAGTTGAAGGGGTTACATTGGACTCTTCCCTTCCACTTAATTCTCATATCTCATCAATTACAAAGTCCACTGGATTCTGCCTCCACAGCAGGGGGCTGGGCTTGGAGTCAAAGCGATCTAAGTTTAAGCCCAGCTCCTGACACACAGCCACTCTGGGTTACTGGACAAGTCCCTTATTCTCTGAGGGCTTCCAGATAACTCTCTAAGACTGTGTTATGAAGGAGTTACCTATCCCCATTTGTATCAGTGGAGGGATTTTTCATACTGGGAGTTTCCCATACCAATGAGGTCACAAGTGACAGCCAAAAACAAAACCAAAAATTTTTCTTGAACTTATCCATCCTTTTATATTCCCATTGTCACCAACCTAATTCAGGGCTCTCACAACCACTCAGACTACTGCAATAATTTTCTAACAGGTGTTCGTGGGTTCAAGTTCTACCTCTGGAGCTTACTGCCTGGGTGACCTTGGGTTAGTCACTTAATGACCCTGAGCCTTCCTCATCTTTAAAATGAGGGGGTTGGTCTAGATGACCTCCGAGGACCCTTTCAGCCCTAGATCTATGATACTGTCTCCACTTTCTACCCTCTCAGTCTGTTCTTCCTACCACTGTCAGAATCATCTTCCTCATGCAGAGATTCAGGCATGTCCCAGTTATCTTCAGTGGTTGCCTATTTCCAAACTTCTTTGTCTGACATCAAGGCAATCTACAATCTGGCATCGCCAGTCTTCTCTCCTATTTCTTCCTTTCTAGGTTCCAGTCAAGCTGATCTATTTTCTGGCCCCTGTACATGAGATATACCCTCTTGCCTCCAGTACTTTGATTTCAGTCTTCTTATCCCTGAAACGCTTTTTCCCTCTTGAATTCCTATGCTGCCTTGCCTATGAAGCCTCCCCTGATTTCCTGATTAGTATAACTTTCTTTCTTTCCCACCCCTCCTGCATTTCACATATTATTTTGCATTTCTCTAGTGAATTTATCATGTAATATGTGAATAGATGTGTTTGGATCTTTGTAAGCTCTATGAAAAAGGAAACTTTTTCTTATTTAAATATTGTGCCTGTCCCAATGATTAGCACAGGGCTCTGCACACACTCAGAGGTGGGGAACCTGCTGCCTCAAGGCCACGTGTAGCCCTCTAGGTCCTCAAGTGCGGCCCTTTGACTGAGGGCTGCACTTGAGGACCTAGAGGGCCTCACGTGGCCTTGAGGCTGAAGGTTCCCCACCCCTGCTAGGTGCTTAATAAATATCTGTTGATGGATAAATGAATGAATTTATTCTTTTTCAAATGTCACATACCATTTTATCCAGCTTTCTTCTTTGTCCGGATCATCTTTTGCTTTGCATGAATCACAACTATCTCCTTTTCTCATCTCCTGAGAATGAGGGAAGCAGTTGCTTTTCGTCTGTGAATGATGGCATCGTGTCTTGTGGGTAGTTAATACATGCTTATTAAATTGAATTATGTGACCTGGGGCAAGTCACTTAACCTCTATTGGCTTCAGTTTGCCATCTATAAAAAGAGAGGATTGAATTCAGGGTGGGACAGAAAAAAGAACTGGATATGGAGGCCCAGGAATTGGGTTTTAATGCTGGCTTTGCTCCTGACTATTCCCATGAACCTGGGTAAACCTCTCTTCGGTTTCCTCATTTGCATGAGGAGGGGACTGGGCTACATGCTTTCTAAGATTCCATTCTTACTCTCAATCCTAGGATCCACTGGACTCACCAGGAGATGGCTTGCCTGGAAAACATGGGATTTTAGATTCTCTGACCTTGATCACAGGATGCCGGGGATAGGGTTTTCATGTTGCCTGCCCAAATCCCATTGTCTGGGTCTAGAAATTGCTCGGTATGTACTTCTGTCCCTGGCCACAGATCCTACAAAGAGGAGGAGGGAGGGATAGTGAAGAAAGAGAAACAGGGAGCCTTTGGGATCCTGGCTGTCTTTCTGGTTTAATCATGTCAAGGTTTGTGTGCAGGAGCCAGTATTCCTTCTTCCTGCTTAATCTGAACCATATTAAAAGCAAGGGCCTCCTGGGTTACTGTTAATAATATAGTTCATAATAATCGGATTATGCTATTGCTCAGGTCTGAGGTGGGATGGGGGCAGGGAATCTGTGAGCCTTTCCCTAAGCCGCATCCCTACATCCATTCTGCCTCTCATTTCAGTTGGTCTCGATCTTTATGTTGCTACTGGCACCAGATGGCCCCAGAGGAGAGAGTGAGACTGGTGACCTTGCACAGTCCTGCCTCACTTAAATCCAATTCACTTGCATGTCATGGCATCACCTTCCTGATGTCATGGTCTTCTTCTGGAACGAAGGATGAACAACAGCAATGACATTAGGTTGTGGTTGTGTATGAATCAAAGTAGGCAGCAAAGAGACAAGGAAAAGTAGGATTGCTTCCCTTAAAGGGCCGTAGCTGGATTTCTTTTATACCTCCTGCAACGTTTTTCCTAATCTGTCTCCTGATAGTGTTTTTCTGCCTCAGATCCAGGAGGAAGAGTATTCTCAGGCATTATGTAATGTCCTTGATACCGAGACGCAGGACATCACAGTCTGTCCCTCTGACTGCAGGGGAATGCAGTCTGGTGCATGCATATATTCCCTTCACAAGGAATTTTCTTCTGTAATTCTGGGTCCTTGGGAGTTGGACTCCATGGCAAAACTCCGACGACCAGCTCTGCCTTTATTTCTACTCAGTGGGTGGGAGACCCATTGCAGCAGAGGCAGGGGGCAGGAAGGGACCTTAGAGGCCATCTAGTCTACATCCTCATTTTACAGATGTTAAGAGTGGCTGTGACTTGTGTAGGGTCACATAGCTCACAAGGACTCGAGCCAAGTCCAGCACCCTGGGATGTGGCTACCCAAGCTTGGGGGGAGGAGGGAGAGGGGGGGAGGGGTGGTGGTAGAGTGTTGCTGGGTTTGCCTGGGAGGGGTGAGGCGGGGATCATGGCCTGCTCAGAAGCAGAATCCCTGGCCCTCTGCCTCCCATAGCTCCAAGGTGAGCAGCACCAGTTCACTGCAGTTGTCTGGGAGGTGTGAGCCTGTCTGCTGTATCTGGTACATAAGCCCAGATGCCCCTTTCAGCCTCTTCCCCCAAAAATAAAAGCAAGTGCATTTGTCTTGGCAGGACCCTTTCTTGAGCTCACTGGTTGAAATGCAAATGAAAATACTAAAAGCTGAGAAAGAGAGCTCCTGGAAGGCCAAATGTTTATTCAACAGCAAAAACAACCCGTGCTCCAGGGCCTCCTTTGTCCCCTGTCTCCCTACTCCCAGTGGCCCAGCGCTGGTCAGGCACCCTGCCTCACCTGCCAATCACCAAGGCAGCTAATTACACAACACACTGGCTAGTGGGACCAGACACTCCATGCAATTTGCCACTGCAGACTCCCCTAGCAGACAATGGGGGACTAAAGCCCTAATAGAAAGATACTGCCTCAGTGATCCATCCTTTCCTCCCTTGGTCTCAACTATTTAGGGCCTCTGGAGAATGATGTCTACCCCTGGACTTCCAACTGGGCTGCTTAGCGTCCCTGGGAAATGTCTTCCCTTCCCATACCACCCAACCCCCATCTCTCCCACCCCCACCCCAACTCATCACAACCATAGAATTCTGAGGTTAGGTCGGTGCACTTCAAGAGGCCATCTCTTCCAGTCCCCTGCGCCAAGCCGAGAGACTCCAGTTTGGCCGTGCCCAGCTGGGTTTGAGGAGAGACAAACCTTAGCAGCTCCAGAATAAAAATACCACATTCAAAAGGGTTAAGCTGCATCCTGCGCTTTCATCAGATTCATTCTCAGCTCCAACATGTTATTTCTTTTCTTTTATTCACAATGCGCTGAGATCTGAGAGTGTTTTCCAGAACTCCCTCAACCTCTCATCAGAAGTCAATCACTTTAGAAACATGATAAATACCTCTGTGAGCCTGACACAGATTTGGGCTCCTGAAGCGCTGAACTTTGCCATGGTTGATTAGAAGGCTTTGATGAGGGCAGTTAACCCAGAGGAGGAGCAGGTTGTTAATATTTCAGAGAACCGCTCCTCCTCCCAGCAGTGCATCCCTTAATTACAAGCTGGAGCTTTTACCGGGCCCTCCCACTCGTCCCATAAGTGGTCACTTCTCCAAAGGTGGTGAAGCAGATGGGCACAGATGTCTGAGAAATTAAGCCATTGTTTGCCCCTGGCAAGGACAAGGTGAGAGATGGGGGAAGACTCACCAGAGGGCTGCCTGCTTGGGACGGTGCTACTGGATGCTGGTAGGAATTAGGTGGAATGAAGTCAACTCGAGAGGCCTGTGGTGGTATGTAGAGGGCTGGACTGGATGACAGGAAGATCTGGGTTCAAATCCCAATCCTGACACTTAATAATTGCATGATGTGAGGAAAATGATGATATCTTTGGAGCACTAGGCAACTCTCCAAAATGATGTCCCAGAGTGTCAGGGGTGGGGAACCTGCAGCCTTGAGGACACATATGGCCCTCTCTAGAGGCCGAAGGTCCCCCACCCCTGTATAGACATATGATCTGGCTAGGTGGAGGAAACCCCCACACCAATAGAGCTTAGATTTAGTTCATGCACTGGAAGGGGAATTGGAAGTCATCGAATGCATCTATCACCGCCCCCCTGTTTTACAGATGAGGAAACTGAGGCACACAGAAGATAAGTGACTTGCCCAGGGTCACATAGCTAATATGTATCTAAGGTGGAAGTCAAAATGAATGCAGGGGACATGTGAGTCTATAGGATTTTCCTGATAAGGGCGAGTGTTTGCAAGCCCTAGAGCTTTGTCAAAGAGCAGGGGCATAGTGGTGAATAGTGGGCCTGCTTCAGAATCGGCAAGACCTGAGTTCAAGTTCTGACAACAGGTCCTGGAGAACAGGTTCTACTTTCCCTCGTGTTTTTGTGTCACCGGAGCTTAGCACGGTGCCTAGTGGATAGTCAAGGGGCAGCTCAGTGTCACAGCGGATAGAGCGTCAGGCCTGGAGTTCACAAGATTCACTTCCTGAGTTCAAATCTGGCCTTAGACACTTACTAGCTGTGTGACCCTGGGCAAGTCACTGAACCCTGTTTGCCTCAGTTTCCTCATCTGTCAGATGAGCCGGAGAAGGAAATGGCAAACCGCTCCAGCATCTTTGCCAAGAAAACCCTAAATGGGGTCAGGAAGAAGCGGACACGACTGAAATGCCCCAATAGCAACAAAGCAGAGAGCAAATGCTTAGTACTAACAACGGCTAGCATTTATACAGTACTTTAGTACCTGTAAATCAAGGTGCATGTGACATCTCAATTGATCCTCAGAATAACCCCTTGAGGTGGGTGCCATTTTGTGGATGAAGAAACTGAGGCTGAGAGAAACTGAGTCACTTGTTCAGTGCTGCAGGGAACTCTCTAAGACTAGAAATTACAGATGAATGGCAATCTGGATTGCTGGAGGGAGTTTCCATACCAGGAGCTCCCACACTTTATTGAACATAAGAAATTATTATTTATGATATCAATTACTATATTAAGTTATATATTAATTGTAATATTAAATCACATACAATAGGATACCATTATAAAATACTTTATATATACAATCTCATTTTTGGTAGGTGGAGATGGTATTATTATGCCCAACTTACAGATGAGAAGACTAGAGGACTCAAGTTAAGTGCCCGAGGTCATATAACCACAGATTAAATAGTAGAACTAGGCCCACTAATAGTTCACATTTGTAGAGGTCTTTAATTCAATACTCATTACATATCTACTGTTCACAAAGCACTGAACTAAGTGTATGGGGTGGGAGTAGAGATGCGAAGTTTAGAAAAGACCAAACTAAATTACTCGCTGTTCACATTTCATTTCTTGTCTCTGTGACTTTGCATAGGCTGTGCCCCATGATTGGAATCTACTCACCGTCTCCTCATCTCTGCCTCTGATTCTCTAACGTCTGTAAAAGCACAGCTCGGGTGTTGTCTCCTATAGGGAATGTCTCCTGATCTCCCTGGTCATTGGTGTTTTGCCACACCTGAAATTATTTTGCATTTATTCTGAATATTTCTTGCCTATACCAGCTGTATGCCTACTGTCCTCTACTCTCCAATCTTCCCCTCTACAAGGTAAGCTCTCTGAAAGCAGGCACTGATTGGTTTTTTTTCTTTGTATCTTTAGCACGGTGCCTGGTACACACTAGACACTCAAGAAATATTTGTTGAATTGAATTAAATATAAGACATAATTCCTGCCCTCATGGGGCTTACAGTCTAATACAAAGGGATTTTAGCCCTTAGGACTCCAAGACCAGTATTTTGCTACACACCCCCTGCCTGAGAATAGGTACTTTATGACATATAGGGGCACCTAGGCAATGCATTAGATAAGAGTGCAGGGCCTGGAGTCAGGAAGAGCTGAGTTCAAATCCAACCTCAGACACTTACTATTCGTGTGATTCTGGGAGAGTCATTTAGCCTCTATTTGCCTCAGTTTCCTCATCTGTAAAATGGGGACGATGCTAGTACATACCTCCCAGGGTTGTGGGGGGCAGCTAGGTGGCACAGTGGATAGAGTGCCTGCTGGGCCTGGAGTCAGGAAGACTCATTTCCCTGAGTTTGAATCTGGCCTCAGATATTGGCTAACTGTATGACCCTGGGCAAGTCACTTAACCCTGTTTACCTCAGTTTCCTCAACTGTAAAATGAGCTGGGTGTGTGGGGTGTTCCAGGAGGACTAGTACATCTTGTGGGAGGGCTTGCTCAATTCTTTTCAGGGCTGCTTATCTAGCTTTGGTGTCCTCTTGTCACCCAGCTCTCAGTCGTGGTTACAAGAAGCTTCACAGTGGCCACGCCTGGGTAAAACTGTCTCGGCAAAAGGGCTAAACCAGTTGAGGATGACCAACAGGCCTTGAACCCATGAGTAAGTGAAGACTCCCCGATCCCCCCCCCCCAGAACGGGCAGATTAGAATTTGTTCCAAAGGCCGTGCTGTGGAGTGTTGAGAGCTTGGTCACACCCCAAGGTCACCCACCACATCCAGGGCCGTTGCTGGCCGTGTTGACTTTCGTCCTGCCACTGGACTCTGATGACTCTGGAACCAAGAATGAGGATGATCACTCTGTGCAGCTCTGCCTCACTTAAATCCAATTCACGCACAAGACAACACAACACCCGGTGAGGTCATCGGTCCTCTTTGAAAATGAAGGACAGACAAGATGAGCTGGAGAAGGAAATGGCAAACACTCCAGTGTCAAGGCCAAGAAGACCCCAGATGGGGTCATGGAGGGTCAGACACGACTGAAAACGACTGAACAGCCAAAATAACAACAGCAACCCAGGAGACAATAAACGGCAAGTTTTTAGTACTGCGCCTAGAACAATGCTATGTAAATGCCAGCCGTTATTATTACTGTTTGTTGTTGTTGTTGGCTGTTACACTCTCTTTATCATGAGAGGGTGCTGGAGAGGAGAGGAATGGGTAGGCTAATGCACTCTGAGATAATGGCTTGAAAGGTGGATTGAAATCTGAAAGCAACAGCACCATGGTAGACCTCTAGTATGGCTCTTCTAGGGGTTATTGTTCAGTCCTATCGGATTAACTCTTCATGACCCCATTTGAGGTTTTCTTGGCAGATGCTGGAGTGGTTCGCCATTTCCTTCTCCAGCTCATCGGACAGATGAGGAAACTGAGGCAGGCAGTGTTAAGTGACTTGCCCAGGGTCACACAATTAGTAAGTATCTAAGGTCAGATTTGAACTAATGTCTTCCTGATGCCAAGTCAGATGTTCTATCCACGGTGCCACCTAGCTGCCCCTCAGTCTAGCACCCTACTATTTAAGTTAGATTTGTAGAGGGTTAAAGATGGATGGGAATCTTAGAGATAGTCAACTTCAAGTCCCTCATTTGACAGATCTAGAGTGGTTTGGGAACTGGAACCAAGGCTACGCAGCTGACAGAGCTGGAGCGAGAACCCAGGATTCCTGACATCCGAAGATGTGGCGCTCTTCCCATTGCATCAAGTCCACAGGAATGGCATGAAACACCAAGATATTCATGGAGGAGCCAACTGGCAAGTGACTAGTCCAGAATTGTCCTGAATGTCACGGGACGGTCCTTCTTCTTGTCTCTTTGGAGAGAGGGGAAAAGAAAGCCAATAGCGGTGGAGCCAGAGGATGGAAGGACAGGTAAGGAAGAAAAAAGAGAGGCTGGGATGAAGGTCAGCATAGCCAAATCACACCATCTCAGAGCAGGAGGAGCCTTCAGAGGCTTCTAGCTCAACCCCCATTGATTAAGAATCTCTGTTGCAGTCTGTGAAAGGGGTTATTTAGCTTCCTCTCAAAGATCCCCTGTGATGGGGAAATCGCTACCATCCAAGGCAGCCCATCCCACTCTAATTGGCAGGGATTTTTCCCCCTAGCAACCGGCTAAAATCGGCTTCTTCAGAATGTCCCTCCATAGCTCCGTTCCACCCACTGCATTCGTCGAGTGTTTGCTTCTGTTTTCTGGGAAGCAGCAAAACAAGTTTAATCCCTTTTATATGTACTGTTGTAGTTGTCCAGTCATTTTTTAGTCATGTCCAACTCTCCATGACCCTACTTGGGGCTTTCTTGGCAAAGATCCTGGAGTGGTTTGCCATTTCCTTCTCCAGCTCATTTTACAGATGAGGAAACTGAGGCAAACAGGGTTCAGTGACTCACCCAGGGTCACATCCCTAGTAAGTGTCTGAGGCCGGATTTGGACTCAGGGAAGTGAGTCTTCCTGACTTCAGGCCCTGCGCTCTATCCATGGCACCTCTACTTACACGTGCCAGCCCTTCAAATCCTTGGAGACAATCATCATCATAATAATGACAATAGCTAGCATTTATATAGCAGTTACTGTGTGCTAGGCACTGTGTTAAGCATTTTACAAATATTATCTCATTTGATTCCCACAACAAGCCTGGGAGGTAGGTACTATTATTAACCCCATTTTACAGATGGAGAAACTGAGGCAGACAGAGGTGAAGTGACCTGCCCACGATAACACAGCTAGTAAGTATCTGAGGCTGGATTTGAACTCAGGTCTTCCTGACTCTAGGCCTGGTGTTCTGTCCGCTGTACCACCTAGCTGCCCTTGGGCTTTTCTTCTCCTGACTAAACATCTCCCATTCCTTCCAGCTGATTTATATACAGCAAAGCTTCAAGTTCTCTCGCTATTCCTTACTGTCCTACTCTCTACCCTCTTCAGTCGGTCATTGTTCTTCCTAAAAGGTGGTACCCAGAAGTGAACGCAGCTTCCCCAGGTGTGATCTCACTTTAAAATTTAACTCTATTATTAACACTTTGTTCAGTGAAGAGAACTAACAAAGCTCTAAATCAAGTCCTGATTTGTAGTGTTTGCTGATTTCTGAGGTATAAATGCTTATGCTGAAAATTTAACAATCAGCTCTTGTGAGGTAGTAGGGGCTGGCTCCAGTACACCCCTGGAAAGCACCCTGGTCAAGCAAACTTGAATTCTATTCATAGCTCCTCCACTGAGTTGCTATGCTACCTTGAGAAAAATCACTTAATCTCATTGGGCCTTATTACCTTTCTTTGTAAAATAAGCAAGGTGACTTTAGATGATATCTAAGGTTCTATTTTTATAATTCTCTATTTTTAGAGCAAGCTCCTCTGTGGTCTGGTTAGACAGGGGTCACAGAGCCACCAAATTTCATGACCTCAGAGGCCATCTAGCACAACCTTTACTTGAAGAAGAATCCTCTATTTATCCACAAAGTGTTTATCCAGCCTTTGCTTGGGAATACTCATTCTAACTCTCGAGGCAGCCCACTCCACTTCCGGCTAGCTCTAATGGTTAAGAAGTTTTTCTTCATGTCAAGCCTAAATTAGTCTTTTTTCCACTGCAACTTCCATCCATTGCTCCCAATTCTGCTTTTTGGGGCCAAAAAACAAACACATCTAATGCCTCTAATACATGGCATCAAGTCAAATCGGCAAGTATTTATTAAGTACCTATTATGCCCTAGGATTTCAAGGACTTGAAAATAGCTTTTATGTCCTCTCCTGGGTCTTCAGTTCTCTTGGCTAAACACCTCAAGTCTTTCTGAGTGATCATCTGACGGCCTTTCACCATTTTCGTTGCCCTCCTTGGTTAGTTCTCCAGCTTCTCAATGTAATGGGGAGCTGGTCAGTAAGGATCCAATCTTTAGAGCTTGTATAATATGCTCTGCCTGCTGCTAATCCACATGGAAGCCTGGTGATCCTGTTTATGCAAATACATGATAGAGGGGCCCTTTCCTCTTTGGAGCAGGTGCTGGTATGCTCTGAGGGTTTCACATTGGCTGAAAAATCTTAATTGAAGATTGAGCAGGACTTCACTCTTGGCACAGGGTAGTCCTTTTCTCTCCTGGAGGAGGATGCCTGCCTGCTGAGTTCACTTCTGGATGCGGGAGCCGATTGATGAGGTTGCTTCTCAAAGCTGGATCTTCACTAGACAATGAGAGAAATTCATTATTAACTAATTATTAATTTGTGATTTGCCCTTTTATTCCCTTTTATATTCTGTTAAAACCCAACTCCTGAAAAAGTTAGTCTCTAAAGGGCGTAGCTGATGGATAACATTGCTGTAGCCCTCAAGGTACATGCGCATTAACTTTGGTAGTAACTCCACCCAACTGGGAGACCTAATTTCTTTTTAGAGTATAAACAAAATCCAGTTTAGGTGAGCCTTTGCCTGAGGGAAGAATCCCGCATACTTGGTCCCCTCCAGTTGGGAACTTGTGGCCTCCAGGCCATGTGTGACCTTCTAGCTCCTCAAGTGTGGCCCTTTGACTGAATCCAAACTTCACAGAATGAATCCCCTTAATAAAAGGATTTGTTCTATAAAACCTGGACTCAGTCAAAAGGCCACACCCAAGGACTCTAGAAGGCCACATGTGGCCTGGAGGCCATAGGTTCCCCAACTCCCCACATCTAGCTTGTGAAGGGGAAAACTACCCAGAGAGTCTGAATGGAAATGGTTTTCCCCTGCCCAGATACCTTAAGGCTGCTTAGCATGTTCTCAGCAGGAGGGGCAGAAGAGTTTTAGTGCCCCTCCTCATTAAATGTCCACCAATCAGAGTTGATTTTCACTTGTTAGGAGAGTTCCCTTTCAGAAGGTACTTAAGGTGTTTCAGGATCACCCTTGGCATCTTTGGTTACTGAGGGAAACCACTGAACATTAATTTATTAATTGCCAGCTGGTCTAATTAATAGATTGATTATTAATTACCCAGAAACTCTGTCTCATGGGTGTTTCCATTTGTCTTAACTAGGCTCCTGCTGGCTCTAATTATTGAGGAGAACTTTGATAGCTCTTCTGCCCTTTCAAAGCTTACAAGGTCATAACCTGGTCCACTCCATCTCTGATACTTATTCATCTATGATCAGGAAAGAATAAAAATGATGAGACAAAAGAAACAGAGCAAACTTGTATGCATGCACACAGCCATACAGAGGACAAACAGGTGGGAAGACAAGGCAGGCGTGGCAAGCTATCCTTACCCTGACTTAGAAGCCCACAGCAGCTTTTGCCTCATTCTTCACCAGGAAAGAGAGTAAAAGGTAATTTGTATGAACACTCAATTCTGGCTCAGCAGAATTAACACCATGTTAAAATTACCATTAAGCATTAACTTTTAACACCATGCAGGAAGCCAGCCCCTCTATCAAGCATCTCCAGAAGCAGGATTACCTAGCCTCCATGTCCGTAGGCAGCAGGCATAGCGTATGCGCACGCTATAAGGACTGGGCCCTCATTGGCCCTCATTGGCCATTTTCCTAAACTGTCACAGTCAGAACTGAACATGACACTTCACAAGTGGTTTATAGATAGTCATAGAACTCGAGTTGGCAAGGACCTCAGAGGCTAACTAGTCCAACCCCCTCATTTTACAAATGAACATGAAGTTATGTGACTTTTCCAATGTCACACAGGTAATGAGTATCCAGGGTTTAATCAGGGCAGAGTACATTAGGACTTGTTTGGGTTCTGTCTGTGTGTGTGAGGAGGTGATGGGAGGTAGGACTGGACCTGTGGCATATGGAACTCCAGATGAGGAAATTCCCTCTACCAATGGTTATGGTACCTTCACTGAAACGTAGTCACAGCGAATTGCCTGATGCACTGAGAGGTTATCTTGTAGGTGTGAGAGCTCAGACTTGAACCCAGGTATTTCTAGCTCTAGGTCTTTACATACTATACCATCTCTCTCTCTTAATGCAAGCTGGACTAGCAATAGCTTATTTTAATTTTTATTGCTGTATCACATTGCTGACCCATTGAACTTAAGTCTATTAAAAGACTTAGGTCTTTTTCATATAAATGGCTAACTGTATCCACCCCATCTTGTACCCGTCAAATCAATTTTTTGAACCTAAGCATACGACTTTACATTTATCTGTTTTACATTTTGTCTTTTTAGATTTAGCCCAGTATTCTAGTGTGACAAGACATTTATGAATTCTGTCATCTTGTTTGCTAACTGTTCCTTCCAGCTTTGTAAGTATGAGTGACATTGAACAAATGGCCCATGACATTCTAATTTCCTTCCTCCTCAGGGCCACAGCAAGGTGAGTGGATGGACATGGTGGCATGAGTGCCAACAGAGTTGGTCTTGGGCACATAATTGGTGGTTGCCTACATGAAGTGATTTGAGGGGCACAGAGACAACTTCTTTCACCTAAAAAGATCTATCTTTCCATTGTGACCTAAAATCACACTATTAGTTAAACATCCCTTGTGTTAAGCTTGTCTTCTTCCTAAGGCTCTCTTTTAAGATGCAAACACCCTTAGAAAGACTGACACATTAATTCTCTAACTCATTAGCTGAATGGGTTTACCAGATGCTGTCTTTCTGACAGAGAATGGGGCAGCATGAGATTTCTAGGAATCTAGGAAGTGAGAAACAGTGGGAGGGAAGTGGATGATGAAAAGGGAGGGAAGGGGGGAGTGGATTGTCAAATACGAACTTTACCTAGGGCTACCTCAGTGCCAATCCTCAGGGCAAAAAGAGGGAAAGTAGGATTTCTTCACTGCCCAACTGACCTAGAATTTTTTTTTTTATCATACCCTTCTCATAGTGGGGCATGGAGCTGGAGCTTCTGGATTATAATGTTGAATGGTAGATGTCTGTGAGACATCAAGGTAGGAATGTCCAGCAGGCATTTGGAGATGTAGGATGAGTAGGAGAGTAGATGTAGGAGAGACAAGAGATGACAGGAGGTCATGGATACGTAGGAGGTCTGGATATATAGTTCTAAGAGTCAAAGACATGAGGGCTGATGAGATCATCAAGAGATAAGGAGAACACTATAGAGAAAATACTTACAAAATGTCTTCATTGATTTGTCCTCAGAGGCTCAATGGAGAGAACCCTGTGTCCTTGGTGGGGTTGGATGATATGGGGCCCATTTGGCTTCTTACTGAGAGGAGGTGGTCAGGTGGATGTTTGAGCTGCATCTCCTTGTACCTATTGGGTCCTTCATAAGATCCCCCCTCCATGTTGGTGTTTTGGGGACAATGGCCAGTATGGACATTTTCTTTTACCTGAAAGTGACATTTTGAGGAGGAGGAGGAAGAGAAGGGCTCGAGGTACCAATGGTTGTTCAGACATTGACATTGACCAGAGTGGCCCAGTGTGCTGCATACTGGGCCGATGATGCTCTTGCCTGATTCTATGATCTTGAACTAAACCCTTTGGGATAATATTTGTAAAGTACTTAGCACAGTGCCTGGGAAACAGTAGATGTTCCCCTTCTCCTTGCCATCTGTATGATGGGAAAGATCCTTCCTGGCTCCTCTTGGTATTTCTTATGGAGCCAAATCTATAAGGGCAGGAGCCCAGGTATTCCTGACCCTTAATGCTCTGTTTCATGTCAGACTAGTTCCAGGAGAGGAAAAAGGAGGAATAATTGTCTAATTTGGAATGTCAGAGAACTTCTAGGCCAAACCTCTCATTTTGCGGATGAATCGTTATCATTCACATTTGTGTTTTCCTCATAAAAACCCCCCTAGGTAGATGGTATCAATATGGATATTCCCATTTTGCAGATGAGGAAACAGGTTCAGGTGCAGAGGTCTTTTTGCCAGGTCTCAAGTCCAGGTCCATCACTCTTCCCAATAAAAATTTTTTAAAAAATGATGGCATATATTTCTTCAGCATTTTACAATTTACAAAGCACTATGCCCACAGTTGTTAAATCCTCTGAGGTGGGTATTATCACCTCTATTTTTTGGATGAAGAAACAGAGGCTCATGGGAGTGAAGGGGCTTGTCCATGGTCACACAGCTAATAAGTGTAATGCTGAACTCAGACCCAGGTCCTGTGTTCTCTCCTCTCTTCTAAGTTACAATAATCAGGCCCAATCTGCAGGGTCCTCATGGAGGCTGGAGCCACTCCAAGGGTGCTGCTTCATCTGTCTCTACTCAAATCCCTACCCCTTACTCCCACCTATGCTCAGGTTTGTGGCCATGTCTTCCCAATCAAATGGAACCTGAGAAGTATAACAGAAGTTCTGGGACCCTAGGAATCAGAGTCTAGGAGAGGGGCAGGAGCAGAGGGAATCCAATCCCCATTGTAGAGACTTTAGGCCTCCCTTATTCCCACTTGCCCTCCTCCCCCAGCTATGTTCCAAGAAGGCAGAAGAGGCACTGACACTCACTGTGGATTGGCAGCTATCAAAGCAACCCTTGCTAATTTGTATTTGGGGGGTGAGGAAGGACTCCCTGTCAATGTAGGGAGCTGCTCGATGGATTCCAGGCTCCAAGAGGGTTCCCAACTGAAGCTAAACAGAAGGGCCCACTAGGGTTGGGAGGGCAGGAGGTCAGTGCTGTATCTCTATCCTCTGGCTCCGGAGCTCTTACCCTTTTATGTGTCATGGACCCCTTGTTTAGTTGGTAAGGCCTATAGACCCTTGAATTATTGAATAATTGAAGGAGCTATTACATTTCAGTTAGAGCTTAGTTAAACTAAGATGTTATTTTTTCCCATCCACATTTGTGGATCCCCTGAAATCTTTCCATAGACCCATTGGGGGTGAGGTGGGGGAATCCATATGCCTTCTCTGGCTCATGGCTTTTTTATACGGACCCTCATAGACTCAGGATTATAGACCTAGAAGAGATCTGAGGAATCAGCTAGTTCCTGAGTGTCCAACATTTGTCTAAGGACCAAATGTGGGCTGCCAGAGATTTTTAGCAGGGGTGAGAGGGGAAACTACCCTGCTAGTACACTTACTTACACAGACACTGTAGATGGGCAATGACTCGGGTGAAGAATTGAAGACAAAGGAGTGAGTAGTCTGGATTATCTGTGGGAAATGGCAAAGCTCTTTTAAAGACCTCTCCAACTTCTTCCTGAAACAAGGTCTATTTTTCAATATCAAAATTCTCTCTCTGTTATTATACTGTTGTGAGTCACGGAACTTAAATTAAAATGAGCATCACCCAGAGGACGATGGGGAGGTATAGTGGGTATAAGCAAGCTGCAATATGTACAAAGAATCACAGTGGAGAAGCAGTATGAAGGATGTCATTAAAGAAATAGATGATCAAAACCGGGCTGGTCACCCGGTGAGAACAAAGGATTGCTGTTGGATGGCCTGTGTACTCCATTGATATCCTTGTGATATCAAAAGAAACAAAGGAAGGCTCTCAGCACATTGGTTTGACTCCATGTGGAGAACTTACAAGAGGACACAGACAAAAGTAACATTGGATAAAAAGGCATGGATAGGTTGTGATCTGTATAGCTAGAGGGAACATCTACCTTGTTGAGATGATAGGTCTATTTGAGTATTGAGTATCACCATTGTGAGGATCTCATTGGTTCATAATCCTATATTAGGCACTGAATGGGACACATACTTTGAATTATTATTTTAAGAATATTTAGCTGGGCATGGTAGTACATTCCTGTGATCCCTGGAGGATAAGTCTGCTGGATAGTTTGAGTTTGGGGGTTCTGAGCTGCAGTGGATTAAGTCTGAGCACGAGTCTATGTTAGATCTGAAACCAATATGCTGGGCCCCTGAGAGTGTGGGAGGAAGGGGACTTAGATGACTAAGGTGGGAAGAACCAGGCTAGAGCAGAAGTAGAGTGGGTCAAAGTGCCTATGCTGATCAGCAGTAGGTATGGTCCCATGGATGGCTGTGGTAGCCCAGGAGAGATAGGGAGACCCAATCTAAAAAAAAAAAAAAAAAAAAAAAAGAGGATTTATAGGCTTATGTAAATACTGTACTTATATTCTCTTGTTTGGTTCCCCTCATATCCAAGGCATCTGGCTAAGATTGGGACAGAACATGAGACCATGGAAGAGAGCACATGGACTATGTGGGACCCCTCAGCTTCAGGGGCCTTATCCTTCAGAGGAGGAGAAAGGGGCTTGGGAAAGGCAAACTGTCTTGACAGAGACACAGAGACAATGGATCTGAAGGCAAGGGGATGAAGTGAAAAGAATGTTGAACTTTGAGGAGAACTGAAGTTCTGGATGTGCTCCTTACTATGTGACCCTGGACAAGTCACTTACCTTCAAGTTCCTAATTCATTCTCTGTAAACTGAGACAGGGTTGGGCTCCAAGATCACCAAAGCCTCTTCCAGTTCTACTAGTAATATGGAAGTGGAAACTCACCTGGGTGTCATCAAACAGGATCTTCTAGCCTTTCTCCTTAACTCATTTTTCTCCTCAGTAAAGCCAGTCTTAATGACATACTTCTGGAATCAGGCTTACAAAGCCCATTGTCTTCCTTAGGTCCTGCCTGGCACCCCAGAAGGGCGGGGTCAGGGTCTGGGAGGTCAGAGCAGAACTGGTACTTCTCCACTGTATCCTGAGATTGCTTTTAGGGAAGGCCTGAGATTGGAAGGCCTGAGACTGTAATCCAAACTCTGAAAGCTCCTCTGCTTCTGGGTGGCCTGGGGGTTCTCTCAGGCTCAGAACCCTCCCACTGCCTTGAGTCTGAGCTCTTCTGGCCAAGGAAGCATAGTTAATGAGGACATCAGGCCTCGCCACTGCTCCCCAGGCCCCCACTTGCCAGTTGTCCAGGCTGGCAGGCTTGGCTCCCCATCAGGATGTACTAAATTCTATTAGCTGGAGAGTGGTAATATTTCCATACCCGCCCTCTAATCACCTTCCTACTGCAAGTGGATTAATTAAAATGCACATGCAAATATGCCAGTTAAAAAAGCACTGTCCCACTTCACATGCAAATGCAATCAATAGATACTGAGATAATTAGCATAATGGAAAAAAAAGGAATTCTTTGTAGTGAAGCTTTTGGGGTAAAAACTTGAATACTTGGAGAGTGTGTAATCAAATCTACCTGAGTGTAGAGTTGAACCCCCCTCCAGCTTCCCACCCCTCCTCACCTACCCCAACTTCCAGCAACTTATTTACCCTCCTCAAACAATACTATGAGTGCCAGCATAAGTCCCACCTGCTCCAGGAAGGCCATCCTGTCTGCTATCACCCCATGAGGGTTTGTTCCTTTATTGTCTCCTCTCTGCACCCCTGCACCCACTCATGTGCCCTGTCACTCTGCTATTGTTTGTCTTAGGGGCAGAAAGCCACATCTTTTTCCTTTTGCTCCATCCAGGGGCTTAGTACAGTACTCAGAGCCACTTAACAAGGGCTTGTTAACTCACTGAGTATCCTTCAGGTGCTCTCCTGTTAGTTAAAAGGATAGCCGGAGGACCTGGGCAAGCTGGGAGCTTAAGGAGTTGTGGTGCCTGTTCCTCTGCCACAGGACATTGGCACAAGGCTGGTTCCAGGCCATAGCACAGGGGGGATTCAATTCTGAATTCCCAATGCTTTCTCCAGCTGCTTGAATTTTTTTGAAGTAGGGTGGGATTTGAGGGGTGCAGATCATATCTATACACTGTCCCAAATTTAAAGGGAACCTATCTCCTATAGGACTTTGAGGTTAGCTTAAGGAAATATCACTAATCCCTTTAAATTTCACAATGGGGACCAAGTGTACCCCACTCCTAACTCTACCACTAAAGGGGAGAGACTCTCAATCCTTTCACCCTTCAGCTTAGAATATTATAGATTCTGAGCTAGAAGAGATTTGGGCATTATCCACTCCAACCTCCTAATTTTCCAGTGCTTAGTACCATACCTGGCACAGAATAAGCATTTAATATATGCTTGTAGAATTAAATTTGTTAAATTAAATTTTATGCATGAGGAAACTGGGGACTGAAAAGTTTAAGTGAATTCTCCAAGATCACATGGATAAGTATTAAGTGGCAAGTAGCAAAGACTGAACTTAAATCCAGGGCATAGAAACACAGAAGTATGGCTCTTTTGACTCCAAATTCATTGTTCTTCCTATACTATTTTCCTAGAAGGATATATTAAGTATTTCAACAGGCATGGTCCTCTATGATTCCACTTTACAACCATAGAGCCATGGAGCAGGTGCCCATATGTATGAGGACAGGCAATTTGAAGCTGCAATGAAATTGTGAGGGGCATAGATCTCTGAAATTTGGAGATGTTTTGAAGTGATGGGAAAAGCTGTTTTGCCTTACTCTTGATACAAGTGGTACAGTGGGCAGGATGAAGGATGAAAGATTTGAAATCAATCAGTCCAGTTTCAAATCCTTACTCTGCTGCTAAATAAAATATAGATTCCTCTATTTGTCATTTAAAACCCTCCTGGGTCTGGTTCCAGCCTGCCTCTCTGAGTTTATTACATGGTACCCCCTTTCTCACACTCTAAGTTCTAACCAAATCTGTCTATTGCTGTTCCTCATAAAGGAGAGTCTCTGTCTTCCATCTCCATGCTTTTTGCATAGGATTTCTCCAAGTGCCTGGAATGCTCTCCTTGTCTCCACCTCTTGGAACCCCTGGCTACCTTCAAAGCTCAGCTCAAGTGCTACTTTCCTTACCCTGACAGTGTTGGCCCCACTCACAACTATTTTGTATTTATTTTGTATAATTTACTGATGTGTGCATTTGACGCCCCTCTCCCCTTCCCCCCCAGAAGGTAAGCTCTTTGAGGGCAGGAACTGTTTCTCTTCTTTTTCTTTCCTTCTTCTTCCTTCCTTCCTTTCTCTCTCTCTCTCTCTCTCTCTCTTTCTTTCCTTCTTCCTCAATCTTTCTTTGCCTTTGTATTTTCAGCATCTAGTACAATGCCTAGCACATACAGGCACTTAATAAATTCTTCCAGAATGAGTGAATAACCTCTTTGACCTTGGGCAAATCATTTAACCCTTCTAGTATAGCAATTTTATCATCTGAAAATGAGAGGGATGAACTAGATGGTCTCTAAGGTCCTACCCACTCTAAATCTATGATTCTATAATGTTGCCTTTTTTCCCTCTGGATGGGAGAGGGTGAGGGCAGTGGTCTAGTTAGCTAGTGAGAAGAGGGGGAAGGGCGTGGTAGGTAGGGAAAGTGAGGGAAGCTGATAGTACTAACTGGGTTGAGATCTAGATTCAACCTTCCAAGAGCAATAAATCCTAGTGGTGTGTAACCAGAATGGCCTTTGTTTTCTTTGAATGACTCAGCTTACCTCATTGAGCCTCTGGACACTGTGGCTTGCTCTTCCGGGGCAGGAAGCCCAGAGAGCATGCCAGGAAGCAACTTTCTGTGTGATGAGTCATGGGGCTGGCTGAGGGGAGGTGTTAACCTCTACCCTAGGGGGAGGGGCCAACTCAAGAACTAATCGGCCCTGGTCATTCAGGCGGTGCTTGATGATGTCAAAAACCCTATAAGAGGGGAGAGGACAGCTTGAAGATCTCTCTTTCCTCTTCTGGTTGGTGTGGGAAGCAGCGGCAAGCAAGCGTGACTCTGGGCCAGCCCTTGCTCTCGGGCCGAGCCCAGATGTTGGTAACTATGAATTGTATTGGGTCTGTCTGTTGATATTTGTAATTTGTTTGTGTTTTGGTTTTGAGGTTCGGGGTGCTGGTTTGTTTTTCCCCCGAACTAAATGAATGTTTTGAACCTCAGGGTGCTGGTTTTTTCCCCTGAAGTAAGTCAATGAATCTGTATTTGGTCTGTCTCTTGATGCTTGTCTGTATGCTCCCCTGAACTAACTGAATGCTAACTGAATGCTGGCGTTTTCCCCTGAACTAAATGAATGTTGTTTGTATGGTAACTGAATGCTGGATTAAAGTAAGCTGGTCAACCCCTTCACCGTGCTTTCCTTGTTTAATCAGATAAAAAGAACCTGTGCTTTTCCAGCATCCCGGCAGCCTCCTGGGTGCCGGCTGTGGGGGAGGGATCTTACACCCCCACCAAAGCTGCTAGCTGGGTTGTTAAAACATGGTGTCATTGCTGGAAAGTTCCTAGGCACATTACAATGTACCAACTTTTAATCTAAGATGCTAGGAACTGAGTGGATACAACCCACCAAAAGAAAATTCTTACTTAATAGTCAACAGAAGAAAAGAAGTCTGGTCTTTCTAAAAGAATATCCACTATACTGCATATTATAGGGACTAAGCCCCTTGGGTCTGGAAGAACTAATTAAGTTAGATATATTTAGTAGAGACTATAGATTTCTTAGGACAGCTAGGTGGCACAGTGGATACAGTGCTAGACTTGGAGTCAAAAAGATTCATCTTCCTGGGTTCAAATCTGGCCTCAGACACTCACTATCTATGTGACCCTGGTCAAGTCACTTAACCTTGCTTGCCTCAGTTTCCTCATCTGTAAATTGAGCCACAGAAGGAAATGGCAAACCACTCCAATATCTTTGCCAAGAAAACTCCAAATGGGGTCATGAGGAATCAGACATGACTGAACAATAGATTTCTCGTATTCTTTTCAGATCACACACTTTATATGTATGTAGATTATATTTTCCCATGTGAAATTTTTGTTTTTTTGGTCCAGGTATGTGCTTTCACTATTGCAGGGAACTTCCTATATGGACATTCTATCAATGCAGATCAGCAGCTTATGTATAATTTGGAGAATTGCTTGGGCCATTGAGGTGTTAAATGAATTGTTCGTGATCATACAGCTAGTATATGTCAGAGGCAGATCTTGAATTCAGATTATGAGAGAAGAATGATAGGATCATAGATTTAGAGATGGAAGGGATCTTAGAGGTCATACAGTCCAATCCTCTCATTTTACAGATGGGGAAACTGAAGTCCACAGAAGTTAGGTCTGAGGTCACATGTACTAAGTTGCAGACTCAGGATTTGAACCTAGGTCTTCTGACTCTACTTTTTATAATGCTGTCTTTTCTTTCCCCTCTCCCCCTACTGGGCCAGGAGGAGGAGTGGGTATGTTTCTTGTTCCTCATTGATATTTCCAGACTCTGCATTTATTCAGGAACTTCTCCTTTGAGGTTCATTCTATCCAGATATATTATCCTGGTGTCTCATCCCTCCTAAACTTAGTCTTAGTCCTCACCCCAAAGTCTAGTTATTTTAATCCCTCCTGCTTCCCCAGACTACCAACATCAATCTACACTAGTCTCTGTTACCTTCCTTTAATATCTTGACACGGTAAATTAACCAGTTAAATTGTACTCTAGACCCTACCTTTGAATCACTTTTTTGTTTGCTTTGTTTTTATAGCTGATTCCTTTCCAAATCCCAACTTTGGATTATGTCCACCATCTGCTTTCTCAAGTACCACTGAATGGTGATGGAGGAAATTATGTAACTACACTATCTGGGTTCACTAAAATTTTGTAATTCAGTCTGAGCTGGGTCTTCACTGCTACATGCCAAACCTTGTACTCTTCCCTAATTGACTATCACACTCCCCACAATGGCTGTTTCAAACTTCTCCTCTCATCATCTGCATCACTTTCCCCCTTTCCTTTTGAGCAGAAATATTTTCTTCACACTCCTAAAACCATAGTTTAAATTTCTTCTCTTGCAAGGACTTTGAATATGCTACTAGATATTTAAGAGAGAGGGAGTGGAATCCTGGGGAAAGGCAGGTTAACTGTCAGCTGGGAAGAGTTAATTGTCATGTCTGAGAGACTGTATCAGGCACAGAAGAAAGGACTAAGAGACCTTTTTTCCAGAGAGAATGTTAACTGTCAGTCTTTGAGAATGCATGAAGAGATGTTGAGAGCATTGCATTTAACTCATCCTGTGGAGAAAATATGCCATAGATAAGAAATCTTGAAGAGGATTCTTAAGAGACTTTGCTATCCTGAGAGAGATGGAAGGTGGGACAGGGGTTTCATTGTCTGTGGAATGGCTGGAAGTAACTCTGGCTGTGTTCTTTTTCATAGCTAATAAATTGTTGAAATAGTTCAATGTGAATTGATTGCTACACTATTAAATCATCTAACAAGTAGCATTGATGTTTACATAAGCCTATGAGATGGGGGTGTGTGTGATGCCAATCAGTGATTACAGATCTTTCCCCCACCCATTCAATAGGCCTCAGGTAGGGCTAGTTAAGGGAGGCTTGATTAGAGGCAGGCCTACATCCTTTACTTACTAAGTGCTAAGCCCCAGGCCTACACCCTTTTGCTGACTGGGCATGAAGCTCTTGAGCCCTAGGAAGAGTACATATACCCAGAAGGTAGCCATTAAAGACAGAATTCAGCCCAAGGAAAAGAAGTAAGAACTCTGAGACAACAGAGTAATAGAGAGAGTGCAGAGCAGAGAGTGGAGACCAGACAGCGTCAGATACCAAAGAAATGAGAGGGGAGAGAATGCAGGCAAGCAGACAGTTGGGATTAGTGAGTGTTTACAGGAAGGCCCCAGGGGGAGTGGGAGCGGGGAAGGTTAGGGGATGACTTGGTTCTTTGCTGTAATACTGTGTTATAATTTCTTTGTTGTTACATTGAGGTAGGCTTACTGGATTTGGAATACAACTGTTGCTATGTCAGGTTGGAGTTGTTGATCTCGGGGTTTGATGCTCTGGTGTCTAAATAAATGTTATACTTATCTCATACTTTGTGGTTCTGAGTTATACGAGCATACTCATGGTCATCTTTGAGGTCATGAATCTTGCCTTACTGATATGGGGGTGGGGATAGACAGAAAGAGAGAGACAGAGAGGGAGAAATACAGACAGAAAGATATCAAGAGGAAAGAGTAGTGAGAAGAAAGAGAGAAAGCTTATTGAAAAGAGGTTTTTGTATTTATAAATTGATGGAGGGTGCACAGCTAACTAATTAATGAGAAAGATTGTAAATTTCTATTAATTTATGAGATAGGAGAACATACTCCTTGATTGCCTTAGAACCTTGGGTTGGAATTAATAAGGAAGCGAGACAGTGTCAGATAGGGAGGGGTGAGGGATGCTGCGATTGTCTACTGTACACAGTTCATGTGATTGAGTAGGCTATGTGTGGGAGTGTCATGCCTAAACTTGTTAAACTTCTCTGAAAACATTGAGGTCATTCATTAATGAGTATTCTCTTTTCCCCAATTCTGTACCTCAGATCCCCTTGACATAGTCCCTCTTCATTGCCTCCTTTGCTTTAGACTCCGAGGAAGACAAAGCTCTTCCATATCTTGTCAAGCTTAGTTCACTCTACTTGTGCCCCATCTTATCTTCTCCAGTCCCTTCTGGGAGCTCACCCATTTGATCATTTTCTTTCCATTCTCTCCTTGTTCATGACCGTCTTCTCTGCTGCTTACCAGCATGTCCTTATCTCCTTCATCTTTAAAAAAAACCAAACCCTTCATTTTGCCATATATCTAGTCAAGCTTGAAGCCATAATCAATAGAAGTTCAAAGTCTGACTTGACTTTAGTCTCTAGTCCTCTCTTCCCCTGATCCTCTGATATCATACAGATGCTTCTCATGATAGCCAGCATCCAGGTGCCTTTATTCCCTATTACCACAATCCATCCATTTTTTCTACTTTAAACAATGATAATTTATTTACAAGGAAAAGAGTATTCACAAATTGAATGGAAGGTGTAAGAAAATTGGAGAACAAATTATTTACCTAGTTTATTTGTAGATAACTCTTATGTTTCACGAATATACCCTAATTTAGCAAATTTCCTCAGATTCTTTTGCCTGGCCTAGTCTGTGGCCTCAGGGCATTAAAGATCACCTAAGTGGTACTCTAGAACTATCTTCAAATCTTCATATATATATATATATATGATATACATATATACACATTTTAAAATATTTCATATTACATGTTTTATATTTTATATACAGTCAGGAGTATATTTTATACCATATATGTACATAAAATTCACCCCTCAGAGAATCAGTAACACAAACACACACACATACACCCCCCGCCTCCCCCACAAGATTGTGAGCATTTCATTTTCTTTCTATTTCCAGAATTTAGCACAGTTCTTGGCACATAGTAAGCACTAACTAAATGCTTTTTGACTTGACTTGACACGTATAGATACCACCTACCGGGGATTATAAATATAGAGGTCAAAAGACACCTCATTTCTTCCCAAAAGGTATGTTTAAGAGAGCAACATTTCATGGAGTCAAGGCAGGTAACACTTGAGGCCAGGCTTCTGAAGAAAGGATGGAGCCAAGGAGACTGAATTAGGTAGTGCTGGCCCAGATGATTGAAAGTGGGGGGCCTTAGGAGAGAAGGGAGGCTATAAGAAGTGTTAACTGGCTAAGAAGAGGACTTAGAAGTTTAGCCTTTGGTTTGGACCATGAGTTAAACTACAAGAATTATGAGCTCTTGGCCAGGAATGAAGCACATCTGTCAAAGCCTGGGAAGAAGCTGTTTGCCTAGAGTCTTGCAGATCAGATCAAGAGGGCTTTAAACTGAAGTTGGCTGAGGGAGGGAGAAAATCTCCCTTGTTCAGTTGCTAATTTGGATTCCATAGAGACCAGCGGGTATCACATTATGTCAAAGTCTGTTGCTGGAACTAAAAGGGCTTCACAGAAGAATTAGCTGAATCAGTCAATGCTGAAAACAAAATACTCTTTTATTTGGCTTAAGTGAAGGTCGAAAAGGAAGAACACATGTCATCCTCTGCAACACCTAAGGGAACAAGAGGCAGGACAACAAGCAGGAGTACTACAGTAGGTCCCACAGTCCCTCATTGGGGTAGTATTGACCCCCCCCCAAAATAGGGTAGCACAACTTTCTCACATTGGAGCTGAATTTAACACCTTCAAAGTGAGACTAGAGTCTAGGGCATTATGGTCTTCAAGTTATGATAATAGGAAGGAGTCCAGGATGGGCTAAGATTATTGGTTCTATGTAAAACTTTAAAATAAGGGTTTCTTGCTTAGTTTATGAGAGTGGAAGGAGATCTGAACTAGAACAGTCGTACTACAAAATTTTACTGAACCTACATAGTGTAGCCACACTACATAGTTGTGCCACATGGGCTGTGCTCTAGTAGACAATCAAACCAGCCCTCACCCTTTTCTATCTGACATTGTCTCATTTTCTTATTAATTCTAACCCAGGGTTCTAAGGCAATCAAGGAATATGTTCTCCTATCTCATAAATTAATAGAAATGTACAATCTTTGTCATTAATTAATCAGTTAGGTCTACACCCTCCACCATATATATGGAGGGAAGGTATCATGGATCTGACTGAATTACAACCTTGAAGTCAGAAGTAGGGAGGCATCAAACACTAGGCAACTAGAAGTTTCTTCCCTGGACACTTCCAGACATAAAAGATCCAGATATGGTGAGGGTGGGGAGGTTCCAGAAAAAAGGAGAGGGGATGAATAAGGTGGTACCTAGCAGGAGTTATGGACATGACTAGGGAATAAATAACCTATTGGACAGAGAAACACTAATAGAGGGGAAAAATACAAGAGTATTTCTTAGCCTACAACATATAGAAAGAAAAATTGCAGGGGGACACCCAGTTATTCATAAGAGACAATATCTAGGGAGGCAGTCACAATATTCATGGCCTCAGATGGCTATCCACTAAAACAAATCTCTTCCATTCTGTTACAACCAGTTACAGAAGAGTAGATTATGGCCCTGGATTCACCATCCCAAGATTAAATGGCTCAGATTGAGGGATTTACTTCCTGCCCATGTCATCATTGTTCTGTGCTATTATTTATCTTCCCCCTATTGGGGTAGTGGTCCTGTGTTGGTGCAGGAAGCTGTGCTGCACAAGGTCTGTGAGGGTACAGAAACAAGTGTGGGGATGTGTGATCCAGGCATGGATTCTGGTGAGGTGGTCAGAGTCACCTGTTCATCTTATCGATCTGGAATGAGCCATGTCTGTCATATGGATTATACTGTGCTTTTTTGTTCTTGAATGATATAGAATGGTAAATGTATTGCAAGGCAGCTGCCTGGGACCTTATATGGGGGTTGATTACTCCAGCATATAAAAGGAGGAAGACATCACAGTTGGATGGGTCACTTGTCTATGCGCCACCTGAGATGTAATTTGACTTATGTACCCCCAGAGCAAGAGTGGAGCCCTGGAGCCCTGGTGACTACCCAAAAGAAGGACATCATTCAGGTCAGAAATCCCCAAAGACCTGTGATCTTTGCTTCTCTCTTGGACATCCCTCACACATGGCAGCAGTACCTAGGACTCGCCATTGTGACATGTCACTTAACCACTGGTAAGCTTGTGTTATAAGGTATGAACCTTCTTTCCTTGTCAGGAAGAATCTAGATGCCCTGTGGCACAAACATGGTAGAGATCATTTAGGTAAAGATCAAAGGAAGGAGAAGCAAAAATGATGGGAATATATTACAGACCATCCGGCCAGAAGACAGTTAGGTGGCAGAGTGGATAGAGTACTGCCCCTCGAGTCAGGAAGACCTGAGTTCAAATCCGGCCTTAGATATTTACTTAGCTGTGTGACCCTGGGCAAGTCACTTAACCTAATCCACTGGAGAAGATGGCAAACCACTCCAGTATCTTTGCCAAGGAAAACCCCGTGGACAGTATGGTCAACAAGGTTCACAGAGAGTCAAACAGGACTGGACAACAAATATATATGCACATGTTTATGCATATGTGTGTTCATGTGCTTGTGTGTGCATATATATGCACATATATGCATATATACGTATATACACATACACACACATATACATATATATACACATACAGAGAGAGAAGAAATCCATGCTTGAAGCAGCATAATTTTGAGGGCATTGGGGAATTGATATAATTATCTATAGGGGAAGATAGCAAAGACATGGAAAAATCTTATTAATGACTGATATTAGTTATAATTAATAACTGAAAAGGGTGACAGAGACATCAATAACTACTAACTTCTATACCTACTCTCCCACCTATACAACATCTTTATAAGTCCTTTTTTTGCAACAGTTGAGGGCATTCTCAAGGGCAGCATTAGTAGGAAACAAGCAGGCTTTCACAAGTGCTTTTCAATAGTCATCCGTATCTCTACTAGTTTCACTATTGACTGAAAGGTGTAAAATCCCATTGCGCTTATTATTTATTGATCATGAAAAAGGTTTTGATTTGGTAGAACAAAATGTAGCCTTCCAAACTCTTTTTCAAAGTGTCTCATTCAGAACTCAAAATCATTCAAGATTTCCTGAGAAATATAAAAGCAATTTTGTTCAATGACTTTCTCGAAACAGAGAGGCATGAAATAGGGAAAGGTATGTTTGCCAGAGGCATTCATTACTGTGATGGTGGAGATCCTGCATAGAGTCCAAGTTTAAGGGAGATTCTCTATGGATGATGAAGTCATAAGGACGCTTGTATTTGTGGATGACACTAAGCTAGTTGCATGAAGCCCTGGAACACTCTAGAGGCTCCAGGAAGAGATCCTTTAAAGGAGTTTGGCGTGACCACACACACAGAAAAGAACAAATAAATGAAGGATGTCTATTGTTCAGATTAAAACATGCATTTGAGTTTATCTGGGACAGAAAATCACCAGGGCCAGTATTGAATAGAAGGAAGAGAGTGGGCTAGATTGTCTTTGGGAAATGGTAACGTTCTTTTAATGAACCCAGACTTTCTGGAAAGCAAAGTCCCATCCTTTTAATATGAGCTATCTATCAATGTTGCTGCATGGAAAAGAGGCATAGAATACAATGGCCCCCAAAGAATTACAAATGGATACCACACAATGGAGGGGAACATGATGGGAGTGAACAAGCTCAACATATAACCAATGAAGAAATTCTAAGAAGAACAGAGTAAAACATTTCATGAAGGCATTGTATGACAGGAAGAGAAGGTGGGTCTGTCAGAGACTGAAAGCCAGGAAAGCCAGGGAGACAGCTAGAGTGCTTCACCAGCACTCTCTTAATGTCAGAAGAAAGCAAGGAAGGCCATCAGTTTGTTGTACAGATTGCTGTGGTGAATCTACAGGAGGACATGAATAAGAGTCACACAGAATGTACAGGAGTGGATGGGCTGTGATATTCATCTTAGGGGAGAAAAATTCACAGACCTTTTTGAGTATTTGAATATGATCCTTCTGATAAAGACATCCTTTACATCGGGGTGTATGGGGTGTTCAGAGAGGACTAGCATTGCTTGTGTGAGGGCTGTCAAGTCCTCTTCAGGACTGCTCTTCAGCTTTTGGTGTCCACCCTTCACCCAATTCTTGCTTGTGGCTCCAAGAAGCTGTACCACGCACAGTGGTCACATCCCTGGTAAAACCACTGATAGGCCTCAAACGTGTTGGTTAGTTAGGAGGAAAAGTCCACCCCAACCATGTGAAGACTTTCCTAAGTAGGATGGGAGGATGAGAACAATTTGTTCCAATGGCCATGATGGCCTGAAGCAGGAGCTGTGGAGTGCTTTAAGCTTGGCCAGACATCAAAGATGCCAAGGTTATCTACTTCATCCAGCCTTTGAAAGATGTACCTTAATTTTGGACAATAATCCATTATTCTTGTAGCTTAAGTCATGGTCTAGAAACCCAAATGCTAATCTCCAATGCCATCTTCTTAGCCAGTTATCACTTCCCATATCCTCTTTTTAGAAGTCCCTACTTTTAATCATCAGCCATGCTGGCATCTATCTCAGATTTATTGGTCCCCCTATTCTCCAGGAGCCTAGGGTTCAAATGTTCCTTCCCATTAACTCCATGAAATGTTGCTCTCCTAATATAAGCTCTTATAAAGAGATGGAGTATTCTTAGGGTTGGTTACAATCAATGGTTGGTTACATATCTATGAAGATCTTACTGATTAGCTGAGAGGCGAATTTTTGAACCTGCCAGTGAATTAAAAGAAGAGGGAGGATAGGTTGGAAGAAAAAGTTAGGCAAAATGTGATATGGACCCTAGATTTTAGGAGAATAGATTCAGAATTCAGAGAAAGGATAGATAAGATCATTTAAGATATGATTCAACATGGGAAGCTTGCTCAAGATGGAAAGATTATCAATAAAAAATTCTGATACAAATACACATAATTCCAGTGAGAACGAAAGGGCGTGAACTATCTAACAAGACTGATGTGGCTACCTGGCCAAGAAGGTTTTCATTCTAGGTCGGGGAAAGAGAGAGAGAAGAAGGCATGTAGGAGGCAGCACTGGAGTCCTAGGAAGGTAATGGCTAATGCTATGAGGTCACAGGTCCTATCAGGTCAAAAAGCTTAGGGAAATTCTCTAGAGTAGGGTATATATTCCAAGCAAGACAACAATCTAGTTATGAGCTGGACAGATAATTAGTACTCTAATTTTCTTAGTTTTTCTCAATTCTCAGATTTTCTCAATTTGTAAACTTACGCTCTTCTTTGTAAATAAATGCCTTTATTTAAAATGGAAAATGCTAGGGTCTAGCAATAGGGAAGAAGGGGTGTATACTGGCTGGCATGAGAAGTACTTGTAAGGTACTGAGAGGTTTGGGGGTACAGGACTGGAGATCAAGGTCCAGTGAAACATTGAACTTCAAACTGATCAGGGCTTTTAAGCCAGTAGAATGAGACCAGCCCAATATGGGACACTCTATCCCTCACCCTTGTTCCTATGATCTGTCCCTCAGAAGCTGTGAATCAACGGCAGGGAAGTATAGAGTCAAGCATCTTGAGTTATTCTTGAGAATTCAAAGAGGATTGTGGAACTGTGGTTGCAATCCCAAGATAGTTGGAGCTCTCTGCCTTCTCAATTAGTCAGTAAGCATTTTTTAAGTTCCAACTGCGTGCCAAGTTCTGTTCAACTCTTTTGCTTCTATTTTCTATAATGATTTTCAGGATGGGAAGGAGGGAATTAAAAGGTAATAGAAACCCAAGACTAATGGTGGGATGGGAAAGGAACACTGAATGGCTGTCAATGGTCATCTGGCCTGGATGAAGAACATTTCAAGTTACTAAAAGAACTGGCAAGCTGATGATTGCTGATCCTTGGGCAGTGATCTTTGGAAAATCATGGAAAATGGCACTCATCCTGATTTTTTTTTTTAAAAGGGGAAGATGCGAAACTCCACAAACTTTAAGCCAGCAAGTTTGAGGTTGATTCTTGGCAAAATTTGAGAATAGATTATTAAAAGGACAGCTTATAAGCACTTGGGAAGGGAAACAGTGGTCACTTTATGTGAATAAGAATTCCTTAAAAGGGAAGCCTTTTTCACTTGTGTGCATTTGCACACCCCCTTCCCTATGCCTGGAAAAGACTGTTTCCACAGGGGTGGGGAACTTGTGGCCTTGAGGCCACATATGGCCCTCTAGGTAGCCCTTTGACTGAATCCAAACTTCAGAGTGTTCCCCACCCTTGGTTTAGAACAACGACCCTCCTGAATAGTCACTTGTTGGGAATGTTGTCAAGGGGACTTTAGCATAACCTCCAGCTCCTGTATATACTGTCATACACCCTTGCCCTGTTAGAATGCAAACTCCTCGTGAGTAGGGATTATTGCATTTATTGTAGTTGCTTCCTTAACAACTAGCACAATGCTTGTCACATTTTTGATGCTTAAAAGCTGCTTTTTGACTGATTGAATCCTTGGTTGATTGATTCCCACTCCAAGATTCATGATTTTATTATTCTGCCTAGCCAGGTTTAGCCCCAGCTCAGCTCTTACGAGCACTGGCCCAGAAATGGCCTGATCCATATCTCAGATCTCTCCTTCTCCAGATTTTCCATTCCCACAGTCTACTGGGGTCAGCTGCAGATTTCCACTACAGAATGTTCCAGGCCAGTAGGGGAGCTAGAGAAACATCCTCTTTATTTTCTCTCCCTAGGGCCTCAGAGGGAAACCCTAATTCTTCTTCCCACAGCTGCCCTAGGAGTTAGTTGCTTCTTTTGCCAAAAAGAGACTGAGGTGCCTAAAGAAGCAAGTAAGGATAATTTCAGTAAAAGTACACTAAAGAGAAAGAGAGGAGTAAGACCAGTCTAATTTACTGTCAAGTCTGAATTATATGCAGCCCTGGGAAAATGCTTCTTGCATGTGGATCCACCAGAAAAATGACCCCAGGTTTGAGATACTCTATGGGTCAGGACTCACTTAAAATACAGCTCATAAGCCCTCATAGATGTGTTTAATTTTTACTAACTTGTCAGAAGATACATTTGTTCAAACAAAAGACATTTAAATAGTATAGCAAATAAAGTGACAGGAGATTTCTCCTATGGGCATCTGGAGGCAGAGTTTCCTATAGATTAACCCACCAATAATGGGGGATGGCAAACACCCAGAGAACATGTGTGTGAGGGAAAGCTCATAGATGACATACAAAAAAGAAATATGTATGACCAAGACGTATATGCATGGTCAGGGTAACTCAAACCTATAATATTTCAGGAATACTGCTATTCAGAGAGGCAACAAAATACAGTGTAAAGAGTGCTGAATTTGGAGTCATAAGATCTGAGTTCAAATTCTGATTCTGTTACATATTATAGGTGTGATTTTTGAGCAAGCCACTTCAGGTATTTGGGCCAGAGTCCTACATCTGGACGAGGCTGGACTAAATAACCTCTAAGATCTCATTCAGCTTGAAATCTCTTCTCTTATGATGTCACTACACTGCTTTCTCTCCTCTCCAATATCATGTGTGGTAACCAAACTACTTTCTGTTCCCAGTTTCTGGGTTTCAACTCTTTAGGGGTTCTAGGGTATAGTGACAAGGACGATTCTCTCTGATGAGGACAAGCTGATGGCTTTTTAATCCTAGACAAGCTATTAGCCATCAAACTGAGCTAAGGAACCATAGAATTAAAGTCAGGCAGAGTGTCTCAAGGCTAAAGTTATTTTTTTTCTTTTAACTTCTTATGTCTAGGACTGAATCTCAGTCCATTGTACTGGATAACTACCTGACTTAGAGTAAGGAATTCCTTGTAACTCCTGATCACCATGGCAGGGGAGTTGTCAGGCTCAAATGAAATAATGGATTAAAGCACTTTACAAACACTAAACAAACATTAAAATGCTATAGGAATGGTGGTGATTCTTATTGTTAACCTATAGTCAACAGGTCTCCAGCCTGGTGATGACTTCACTCCTTGCTGAGCTCAAGCAAGGCCTATAGAGCAGTTCAGAAGTGTGCTGGTAAATGTCACCAGCACTGGTGGGGAAGAGGGAGCATAGACCACACACACACACACACACACACACACACGCATGCACGCATGCACGCATGCACACACACTTGCACACACCTGCAACTTTAAGAGTAATCTGCATTATTAACACTTTCTTAAGTCTATAAAATTATACAAAACAATAAATCAAACCATTACCAGTTTCTGATTTGTAAACACACTGATAATTTAACAAAGGACTTTCACAAGCCAGTTACAATTGGCTCTAATGTATGCCCTGCCTCAAGGGCACTCCCACAATCCATTTTGGTAGGGGCCCCTCTGCCAAATAAACCTCAAAAGAGCTTTGTGGAATTTGGGTTCCAAGGCCATTTCACATTCAAATTCCTCTTTGGATTATCATGCAAATGATAATCAAGCAAGATTAAGGCAAGGTCATAAAACTCTGACCTCCTGGCCCATATCCCTACCATTGTACATACATATACACATACACTTACACGTACACATACATGTACACACATGCATATATGTATGTACATCTACACACATGTATATAAATATGTATACATATTCACACACGTGTATATTTGTATAGCTATAAAACAAAGAAGAAAAAGAAAAAAGAAGCCTGGCTTAAACCTCATTGCATGTCTATATATTAAAGAGTAATCTACGTAGATCTGGAGGAAATCTTAAAGGTCGTTGAGTCCAAACCCTTATTTTAAAGAGGAGGAAAAGACCCAGAGTGGTGATGTGATTTGCTCAGGGTCACAGAGTTAATAAACAGAAGGGAGGGAATTCATGCATTGGTATTTTCACTACAAATCCAGTGCCCTTTCAATGTCTCAGAATGCAGTGTTAGTTTTCTCAGGACACATAGTAAATTGTAACTAGACTATAACAAAGTACTACTAAGAAATCTAATCATGAATGGCACGCTTACAATTCACCTATCTAGCGGCTGGTATGTAAGTGGGCACTTCCAGAGAGCTCCAAACTCCATCTTCTCTTGAAATAATGTGAGCATGACTCGTTCATTCCCAGGATTTATGGAGTGATTTCTAGTGTACGGTCCTTAACTTAGCTTTTGTGAGATGAAGTGGTTGTTGCCCTGGCGGAGGTTACCATTGAGTAGGAGAGATACGCACATATAACTCTACATGGAAATTCACCAATAGAGGCCCAAAGTCATGGGTCTTTGGAGGAAGCAAGGATCAGAGAAGACCGCATGAGGAGCTGGGCTGTGAAGGATGAACGAACAGAATTAGACAGTCAGAGCTGCGGGTCTGGGGGGATAGGTAGAGGTGGAGGAAGAGGGTCCTGCAGGAATTGCAATTCATCTCAGTTTTCCAACTGACTCACTTTGTGACCTTTTGCAAATACTTTAATCTGTCTAAATCTCAGCTTCTTCGTCTGTAAAATGGGAGGGGTATGCTCAGGGTGTGTTGGAGCCAGTTCCAATCAGAATTTGTTAACTTTTTCAGTGTAGACATTTATGCCTTCAGGGGCTTGAATGGATGTTTTGTAGATTGTTTACCCTTAAGAAAGTGATGGAAAAAATGTTAATAATTCAGATGAAATTTTAAAAGTGTGTCATGGATACACTTTTCTCGTGCAGGAGAGCTAGCTATAAAACATTTGCCAGCCCGCCACTAGGTTTACTAGGGCAGCTTGGTGTCACAGTAGATGGAGCACCTGGAGTCAGGAAGAAGCATTTTCCTGAGTTCAAATCTGGCCTCAGACACTTACTAGCTGTGTGACCCTTTTTCTCCTTGTTGTTTGTACTTTGTTCTCAAAGAAGACCAATGATATCAGTAGTGTGATGTCTTGATTTACAAGTGAATTGGTTTTAAGTGAGGCAAAGCTATGCAAAGTCATCAGCCTCTCTCTCCTCCAGGGTCATTGGAGTGCAGTGGCAAAACATAAGTCAAGGTGACTGGCAGTGGCCCCAGATGCCAGCTGCGTGATCCTGAGTGAATCATTTAACCCTATTTGCCTCAGTTTCCTCATCTGTAAAATGAGCTAGAGAAGGAAATGGCAAACCACTCCAGTATCTCTGCTAAGAAAACCCCAAATGGGGTTGTAAAGAAGTGGACATGACTGAAAATGACTGAATAACAACAAAATTGGTGTAACAACATAGAGGACCTTGGAGGCCCCTTTCCAGCTCTAAATCTTGAGATCCCATGACCTATGTGTTTTAAAACAGCCTTACTGTTTTATCCCATTGATTTACCACACTGTTAAAAATGCTTCATTGTAATGATATGAACCCTTTGCTATTAATGTGTAGGTTTCCCTTCATTGAATATGATGTGCTGACCCTTGTAATTAGTGCCTACTCCAGTGCTAGGCACAGAATCATAGAACCAGAGATTTAGAGTGGCCAGGTATCGTAGAGAGCAGCCAGTCCAACTCTGGTACAGATCACGAATCCCATTCTTAGCAGCACCTGAAGCTATTCTTCCTCTACAAGGTCTCCAGGAATGGAATACTAAAGATGCCTGACTCCCATCCAAAGGTGTTTAATAATCACCGTTTGCTGAAATGAGGTGAAAATTTGTCAACTGAGTCAAAGATAACCTTCTACTCAGCTTACTGCCTGAATCGCCCTGAATTGGAAATTAATGGAGACCTAGTGAACAGATTTTGCAGTAGTTTGTTGTGATCCACAGCGCAACTTGCAGGCTGCCAAGGGTGTACAGCATCTGTAAGATGGAGAATTTGCCTTTCTGAGTTTCTGTCACTGGGGAGATTGCAGACTCTCAGGGAAGGTTCTCATCCTTCATGTAGGGCCTCGTCTATTTGGGGCTTTATCTGTAAGGTGTTTAGAAGCTGTTAGAAGCAGAAGTAGATGTTCCCAAGGGTGTGAAGGAAGGAAGGGAAAGCAGGGGGAGTCAGAGGACCTGGGTTCAAATTCTGCCGGTAAGTGCTTACTACCTATGTGACCTTGGACAAATCACTTAACTTCTCTAGGCTTCAGTTAAATTAAATATGGCTTTTGTATTACATAGCCTCTGAGGCCTCTTCTTGCTCTGTCAGTTGATCAGTCAACCAGTGCTGAGGCACCTATTATGTGTCAGCACTGCCCTAGGTTCTGAGGATCAAAATACAATAAATGAAACAATCCAAACTTCCAAGGAACTTACACTCAGAAGAAGAAATAACCGGGATATGTGTGTGCATGTGTGTGTACATAATGTCTATGAATACAGAGGCAGCTGGTGCTTAGAGCACTGGGCTTGGAGTCAGGAAAACCTGAGTTCAAATCTGGCCTCAGACACTTACTACTTGTGTTGATCCTGGGCAAGTCACTTAACCATTGTCTGCCTCAGTTTCCCCAGCTGTAAAGTGGGGAGAACAATAGCACCTACTTTGCAAGATTGTTGTGAGGGTCAAATGAGATTATAGTTGTAAAAGTACTAAGCATAGCGACTGGCATATTTTTGTTGTTGTTCAGATGTTTCAGTCACATCCGACTGTTTGGGACCCCATTTAGGGTTTTCTTGGCAGAGACACTGGAGTGGTTTGCCATTTCCTTCTCCAACTCGTTTGACAGTTGAAGAAACAGAGGCAAACAGGGTTAAGTGACTTGCCCAGGGTCACACAGCTAGTAAGTATCTGAGGCTGAATTTGAACTTAAGTCCTCCTGACTAGGCCTGCTACTATCTCTACTGTGCCACCTAGCTGTGGAACACAGTGGATGCTAAAATGTTTATTCCCTTTCCCTTCCCAGTGTATATATATGCATGTCTATTTACATACACACAATATATGTATATATACACAAACTTACGTACACATACACATGCGCACAGTACAGATACAATACATCTGCACATGTGCAAACTTATACAGGCATGTCCACACACCTATATTCACATGCATACACACATGCACATATGTGCATACACACGTATGCATATATATGCACAGATACATGTATACGTATATACACACATACATATATTTAGGATAAAGATAGACTAGATCCATGGACCTATGATCCTATGAATGAATTGGCTCTAGTGTCAGAGGACGTGGGTTCAAATCCTTTGTCTCCCATTGATTTTTCATATGACTTGGATTTAACTTAAAGTCACTTAATACATGTGCCTCAGTTTCATCATCTGTAAAGTGAAGGGGTTGTACTAGATGAGCTCCAAGATCCCTTCCAGCTGTAGAGCCATATATGATTCTATGAGCCTATGAGCTAAGAACAGCCCAAGGGAAATGATCTGGGGTTTTCAAGAAATAATTCCATAGGATACCAAAGATTGCACAGATATTCGTTGACTCCTGCATCCCCTGAAGGGGGGAGCCTCAGAACTCTCGACAGCTGTTTCTGCAACCCAGGCATCCCCTGCCAGCCTTGATAATTCTCTGCCTCTGATGCTGTTTTCTCTCTCTGGCTGTGTGTGTGTCTGTATGTTTAATGCTGCTTAGCCGGGGAAGATTTCTGATAAACTTGGCCTGACATTTTGAAAATCTGAAGTTGGTAATCGCTCCTTTGTTCAGCCGGGTTGCCTATTCAGAGGTACATTTTCTCCAGGGCTCTGGATTATTCCAGCTCAAATCCCAATGTATTCAGAGAGCCCTGGGTTTGCCAGCCTGCCAGCAATTTACATCTGAAGTCTTTCTCTGGCAGGGGAGCCTTTTTTTTTTTTACCTGCTGTTGGTATGGGGAAGAAATCTAGAGCTGCTGGGGGGGGGGGGGGAAGCCAACAACCTGTTGGTGTTCCTTGTCAGATACCAGGAGCTCCGTTAGAAGGGGTCAGGAGGAGGGAAACCTTTGTGGAATGTGACATTAAAGGGATGGACAGTAAGTAGGGCTTATCTCTAAAGGCTGAGGGAAGGGAGCAAACAGACTGGGCAGAAACAGGCTTGGAAGAAAAAAAGTGTGGCCAGGGGCACAATTTTCCAGCCTCTGGAGGGTTCTTATGAAGACGTTCTATCATTCTCCCCATTGCTGAGGGACAGAGAAAAAGAAAAATAAGAGACCCAAAGCAACGTGGTGAGACACAAGACAATATGGTTAGCTAAATACCAAGGAAGGTCAAAATATGACTATCTCTGCAGATTAGCAACCACTGCGTTGCAATAGCCTACATGGACAGAGCAAGCAGGAGGCTGGATCGCATGACCTTATTACTTGACCTGTAACAGGGGCAGGTCCCCATCCCTGACCTAGAATTCTGGATTTTACCATTTGGATTGGATCCAGACTTTGATGAATTTCCAAAACCAGTGGCTCCTATGGTTTCAGGAAGTCTTCCCATTGTCAGCAATGCCAGCTGATGTCTATGTGAGTTTTAAGGTCTACAAAGCTCTTTACCAATATTATCTTCCTTCAGCTCCCCAACAGATCGTAAGGTAGTTCCCACTGGTTTTGAAAACTGGTTTTCAAATAAGTGACAATGTCAGAATCTGAACACAGGTCTTCAGAGACCTAATTCCATATCGAGGCCTCATTCCACTTCACCAGATTGTCTCTAAAAAAAAGGGAAAGGGAAGGAATATTGAGGTGTAAGGAAAAAAAATACAATTTGATTTTGTCAAAAACCCTAGCTCACAAATATAGCCAAACTAACATCATAATCACAATTTAATTAGCAGAGGTAGCACTCAGATGATAAGAAAAAGGAAATTATATGTGTTTATTAAACATGTTTTATGTGCTAGGCTGCTAAGTGCTTTACAAATATTTTCTCATTCGATTCTTACAATGACCTTATGAGGTAGGTGTTATTATCATCCCATTGTTACAGCTGAGGAAACTGAGGTAGACAAAGCTAAGTGACTTGCCCAGGGAGCACAGTTAATAAATGTCTGAGGTGGGATTTGAACTCAGGTCTTTCTGACTCCAGGCCCAGCACTCTTTTTCATGGCACCACTTAGCTTCCAGGATGAACAAAAACATGTAAAAACAGGATTAAAAACACACACGCACCACTTCTCTAGGCAACCCACAGGCAAGGCTACCCCAGGTTCAAGTTACACTATGGGTTTCCATGCATTCAAAACCATAGTTCACAAGCCCCTACTGGCGCATTTATCTTTCCTGGTCAGCTAGAGACTAAATTAGTTTAAAATAAAAGTATTCAATAGCATAGCAAGAAAAGTAGTAATAAAATATTTTCCTCTTAATCCTGGCACATACCCTCCTACAACTACACATATCAAAATTTGGAAGAGTGGACACACATAGGGAGCAGACATGAAGAGGTCCATGTGTAGAGAATGTGGATAGAAGTATACATAGATATGGAACATGCTTAGTCAGTCTATATATCTGGAGAGATATGCAATTAAGGAACAAAGGTGGCTCATGGCACACAAGTAGGATCTAGTAGGCTAGATCAGACACACAGTGGGCCCCCTTCTGATGATGTCAACATACGGTTCCTGTACCTATATTATTTTCATCTAGTTAATAGCTATGAGAGAGGCATCATGGCTTAGGGATCAGAGCTAGTCTAGGAGTCAGGAAGAACAAGGTTAAAATGTCCTCTTGGATACCTGCTAGCTGTGTGATCCTCTAAGACAGGGGTCCTTTGGCAGTCTGGTGATACCTGTGGAGCCCTGCTCAGAAAAATTTTATGTGCATTAAATAAAATAAATAGGATTACAAAGGAAACTAATTATATGGAAATAAAGATATAGTTTTTTTTTTCTCTATTCAAGTTTGTGGACTCTCTGAAATCTCTCTATGGACCATTTGAGAATCTGTGGACCCCAGGTTAAGAACCCCTGCTCCAAGACTGCATAAGTTACAGAAAACATGACATTCTGTATTGGTAGAGGGAGTTTCTTATTGGGAGCTGCTTGCACAGCTGAGATGGCAGGTTGGGTCAAAAATGCCTAACTAATATATTTTAACATTTTAACTCAGACTTTTTTGCTCTTTATGAATAACAAGAACTCATTTCTATACTGCCTTCATGTTAAGAAATTGCTTTCCTCTCAAAAATCCTATGAGGTAGGTCACGTAGTTATTGTTCTCCCATATTACAGACTGGGTATTTAGAATGAATTTATTTTCATCTGTAACTGGTGGACCCAATCCATGCCAAACTGGCTAGAACTGCAGGCAGAGGACTTGAGGGGAAGGGGAAAGACATGATGGTGAGGCATTGGGAAGGGTAACTGAGGGGGGCTGTGTAGTCCTCCAGGGGATCTTTAAGAATAAGACAGAAGATGGTTCCCAGAGGAAGAGATATGGAAAACCCCAGCTCAAGGGGTGACTGAGTATATTCAGGCCCGTTCTGTGTCAGTCAACAGCACTCAGAGCAGGACCAAACCACATTTATGGCACTTGAAATTGGATCACAGAGGAGGGAGACAATTATGAAGGCTTTGGAGAGACTGAGCAGACATTAAGCCTCTCATATCTGTTCTCTGAAAGTCCCACAATACAGACAGATTAGTAGAGCCACTTGCAGCCAACCCAGCCAGTAGAGCAGCCAGAAGGGAAATACCAAAATGACTGAGGCCAAGAGAGAGGGGATTAAGATGATTGCATGAGTTTAAAAGCCTGTGACCCCAGGGTGCTACCACCAGCATCTCTGTTCCCTCACTTAGATTAATCTGGCTCCTGAGGAACAAGATTTTTATTTATCTTCCTGCATACTTGCTGGAAATTGACTCTTCCTGACCCATTTTCTCAGGACTGATTTCTTTGAGCACACCATGATGGCCCAAGAGGAACAGCTTCCCCTGGGACCAAAGAGCCCAGCATGTCCAGTGTCTACTTGCCCATTGGGCTCCACCCTAGATTCTTTCACAGCCCATGGTGCCAGAGAGTAAGTAGATAGATGCTGCTCCAGATTCTGGTTCTAAGAGGAAACCTGGTACAGTAGATAAAATGTTGTGGGCAGGTGGTTATTCTTTCCACGGGATGCCCCATCTCCTGATTCTGAGGGTGTCTTCTATTTCTGGAGCTCTCTGTCTCCTTATCTCTGCCTTCTGGCTTCCCTGGCTTCTTTCAAGTCTTAGCTAACCTTCTTTGTAAATTCTCCTTAATCTTAATGCCTTCCTTCTGAAAAGATCTCCAATTTGTCCTGTATACAGCTTGTTTGTATATAGTCAGGTGCACGGTGTCTCTCTCATTCAGTTGTGAGCTCCTTGAGGGCAGGGACTGGTTTTTGACTTTCACTAGTGCTTAGCACAGTGCCTGGCACAAAGTAGGCTCTTAATAAATGCTAATGACTGCCTCCTGACTGCCTGCTGGACTTGGAATCAGGAAGATCTGCCTTTGAATTTCCACCTTAGATGCGACTTAAGAGACTCTGTGCAATTCATTCAATATCTCCGAGCCACAGATTTCTCGTCCATAAATGAAGAGACTGACTTTATGGCCTCTGAGGTTCCTTCTGCCTCTAGCTCCGAATCTGTAATCCCATGATCCTGCAGAAGCATAGTACTGGCTGGTTTCTGACAAGATGAGCAAGGGAGGGAGAGACCAGGATTAGTCTCTTCAATCTTCCCACATTTGCACAATTTACTCTAGGATCCCTGAAGTTGCTAGTTTGGGCTCCTCTCATGCTGAAAGGAGAATAGCAGGATTCATAGCAAGAATTACCTTCTGGTCCATTTAACCTTCAAAGCTGGGGCTGCTGTACGGAGAAGAATGAGTATGAGGATAATGACCTTTACATAGTTCTTTGACGTTTGCAAAGTACTTCACATACGTTATCTCATTTGAACCTGGCAAGGACACTCTGAGACAAGAATTACCCTTGTATTACAGATAAGGAGACTAAAGTTGAGAGAAGTTAATTGATTTATCCAGGGTTGCACAGCTAGTAAGGGCCTTGGTTTGGATGCTAACCCTGGTCTTCTGAATTCTGAGCCCTGTACCCGAGTCACTATGCAAGAATTAACTATGTCCCTGCCTGGCCTCCAATAGGTGAATAGGCCTCAAACCAGGCCTCCAAATCATTTCCCAGTCATTTCGAAACTGTATGATACATGCAAAGCTTCTCCCTGCCTGGCTCCTCTCTCTGTGTTGATTCCCCTCTTTATTAGAACATAAGCTAGTTGAGAGCAGGGACTGTTAGGCTTGTTTTTGTATCCCCAGCCCTTAACACGATAATAAAACATTTATTAACTGTTAACTACATTTTTGTTATCGTGGTTATTGTTGTTGTTCAGTCATTTCAGTATCTGACTCTTTGTGACCCCATCTGGGGTTTTCTTGGCAAAAACACTAGAGTGGTTTGCCATTTCCTTCATATAGATGAGGAAACTGAGGCAACAGGGTTAAGTGACTTGCCCAGGGTCACGTGGCTAGTAAGTATCTGAGGCTGGATTTGAATTCAGGAAGATGAGTCTTTCTCACTTCAGGCCTGGCACTCTATGCCCTGTACCAGCTAGCTGCCCTGTTAACTACATAGTAAGCTGTTACAAGTTCAGCATTCTGAGACTGAAAATGAGCCTTCCTTTATAGTCAAAGCCATTGGTTTGGTTTAGTTTAGTTTTGTTTTATGCATCAGTACACATAACACCACTGCTGGGAGTAGTGGTGAATTCAACCCAGCTTATCTCTGTATGTGTTGTTAGACAGAGAGGGGCCAAAGAAAAAGCTGCATGTGTGAGTGTGGAGGTGGGGCGTTGGGTATAATAATCAGAGTTTGGTCAGTAACAGGACAGGCTAGACTTGGGATGGTTAGGTGTGTTGGGGTAGCACAGTATGGTGGGAAGAAGGCTAGATCTAGAGTCAGACCCTCTGGGTCTGAAACTCAGCCATGCCACTAACTCCATGTTTGTCCTTGAGCAAACCCGGATTCAAAGTCAGAGCAAGAGTAAAAAATTGACTTGATCTTAGGCCTGTGAGTCACTGGCAGGAAGTTTTTACATTTCCTAGTCAAGTGCCAGGATTTGAATTTGCAGGTGAAGGTTAAGTAACCCCAGCTGGGAGGTTAAAAAGGTGACAAGGACAGCAGATCAGCAGTGAACATCCTTCTTTACTAATCTGATTCATGGCTTGGCATTATTCTTTTTTGAAGAGACTCAGGATCCTTATTCGACTCATATTCATTAAGCACCTATTGTGTACAGAGCACAGTGTTAGGTGCTGGCTAATCTAATTTAGATTACATATAATTTCTGCCTTCATGGAACTTTCAACTGAAAACGGGGCTGCAATACTATGGATTCTAGTTCTAGGAAACTGTGACACTTTTTCCTAGGTGTATGGTGGCAGTTTTGCCTAATCGGTAATGCAAATCACAATCTTGAGTCCACCAAAGTGCAAAGCTGTCTATTCAAGAATCACAAACCCAGCAGACTGTCATTTAATCAAAACATAAAACTATGTAAAAACAAGAGAGGCAACATGGAACAGTGGGAAGAGTGCCTGTCTCGAAATCATGGAACCTGAATTTAGATCCTGGTTTTACCATTTACTACCTGTGTGTTTACCGTTTACTGCCTTGGCCATGTCATCTCAACTCTCTGGGCCTAGGTTGCCTTATCTATGAAATGAGTGAATTGAAAGTCCTAAATGAACGATTCTTTGATCTTAAGTGTTAGAATGGTTTTCTGCCCATGTGCACAAATAGGAGCAGCCCTTGCAGGCTCTAGAGGGATTGTAAATGAATTCTTCCATAATCTCCACTAATCATTTTATCATATGAGAAAAGGAATGCAGTCATCTCTGAACTCATGCCCCAGCAGTCAAATCTAAAGGTTTAGTGTCGTCTGCCTCAGTTGATCTTCAGAAGCTTTTGGGTCAGGCTGGGATGAACTGATGCCTCTCAGGTCATCAAAATTCTGTAGGGATTCCTGGGTTTAGGGACACCAGCAGCGCCCTGCTTCATATATGCTCTTCTAGCTTCCCATTCCCATTGTGGCCCATGACTTGCCTCTTTCATCTTCACTCTTGAGCTTTGGATGGTCCATTTTATAAACTTTCTGCCTCTTAGAGTACTTTCAGCCAAGAAGAGTCCTTGCCTCGTGATACCACCACTCTGTGGCCAGAAGTCCAGTCTTTTGGAAGATGGAATTTTCTTCCAACGAATAACATTCTCAGGGTCTCAAGTATCACAGGATGTGAAGTTTGTTGTTCAGTCATTTTTCAGTAGTATTCAACTCTTTGTGACCCCATTTGGGGTTATCTTGGCAAAGATAGTGGAGTAGTTTGTCATTTCCTTCTCTAGTGGATTAAGACAAACAGAAGTTAAGTGACTTGCCCAGGGTCACCCAGTTAGTATCTGAGGCTGGATTTGAACTCAGGTCTTCCTGATCCCAGGCCCTATCCACTCTATCCACTGAGCCACCTAGCTGCCTCCAGGAACAAGATTAAGTAAGTTCAGATCCCACTGCCACCAAGGCAAATGCATTTAGGGAGGTACATTGGTGGGGTAGAAAGACCTGGGATTCAGGAGATTTGGGTTAATGCTACTAATATGCTTCTATGGGCCTCGGTTTCTTCCTGTAAATGAAGAGCTTGGAGTAGAGAATCTTGTGATTCTCTTCTAGACCTATGGCTGTATAATTGGCAATGTACACCTGGAATGGCCTGACCAAGCAGAGCTTTACCTGAGGAGGAGGCTGCTGGGGAAGGGAAGGCATTGGGTGGGAGCAGGGATGAGGAGGCTGGGATTGGAAAGCAGGGCTTTATGAATCTCATTGTTTGCCATATTATTTTTATTGAACAACCAGAAGAAATGCATGAAGTGTGTTCTCAGCCTTATAAATAATGCATCTGACAGATGTAGCCCAGAGAATTATTGCTTGCTGCCTGGCTTTGTGTGTTTATAACTTTCTCAGGAGTTTGTCTTATTTCTGAAGCTCTTTCCAAGCGTCAGGCTTAGCGGTTTGAGTTGGTTTATATTCTTTCTTTTCTTCATGAGGGAATTATCACTGGCATGCTTTCCTGACTTCCCCTCTTTCTCAGAACCCCCTAAGTAGGGACAGCTTTTTATTCCTCTGATTTTATAAGCCACCAGCTTTTTTCCAAAATTGGAATGGAAGTGATCCTGGTGGGGGGTGGAGAACACTGACCTGGGAGTCAGAAGACCTGGGATGCTGTGTTGATTGCCACTGATTACTGGGTCACCTTGGACAACCTACCTTTCATTCCAGGGTCTTAATTTTCTTATCTATAAATTATTATATATAATATGTATACACACACACACACATATACGTATGTATGTGGTGTGTGTGTGTGTGTGTGTGTGTGTGTGTGTGTGTGTGTAGGGGGCATAAGAGCTGGACATGGTGGTCCCTTAGATGCCTTTCAGACAACAGTATCTGTGTTTATGAGGGGTTCTTTGTTTCTTTACTATAAGGCACCTTAGAATTCCACCTGTTAGTTTGGAAATGCTACCCCTGGAATTAGGGCTCATGAGTGTTATGGATGGGAGAATAGAAAGAAGCAGGCAAATGGGGCCAAAGGATCAACATGGTTTCTGTGCCTTCAGTGGTACCAGGTCCAGGTCTTTTCTATCTTGTGTGCAAGTTTTAACATATTCATGAATCAAAGGATCATAAGTCTTGAGCTTGAAAAGACCTCAAAGGTCATCTAATTCAACCCTCTTATTTTACAGTTGAAAAAATTGAGCCCCAGAGAAATTAAATCAGTGAGCCAGGCAGACAGTCAACAAGCATTTTTTAAGTACTTGCTGTGAGCCAGGAACTGTGCTAAATGCTGAGGATCCTAGGAAAGGCAAAAATAGTCCTCAAGAAGCTTACTAATGGGAGAAAACAACATGTAAATAACTAGGTACACACAAAGCATTTACTGAGTACATGAAAAGTTCTATCAGAGGGGAAGCTGGTGGCCGCTGGGGGAGATCTGGAAAGACTTTCTGTTAAAGATGAGTTTGAACTGAATCTTGAAAGAAACCAGGGATGCCAAGAGGCAGAGGAGAGGACAGAGGCATGAGGGACAGCCAGTTCAAAGGCAGAGAGACAGGAGATGGAGTATTATGGGCTATGAAAAACAAATAGGCCTATGTAGATGGATCATAGAGTGTATAAAGGAGAATACAGTGCAAGAAGACTAGAAAGATAGGAAGGGATTAGGTTATGAAGAGTATTATTTTTATTTATTTTCCATTCTAAATTCACTACCTCTCTCAAGTACCTCCCTAAATAATTAAGAAGGTAAGAAATACCCATAGCACATATGAAGCCATGGAAAACGTATTTCTATATTAGCCATGTTCTAGAAAAAAAGCAAGAAAAATAATTAAAGAAAAAATATGCTTCAGTCTGTACACGGAGTCCATCAATTTTCTATCTGGAGATGAATACCAGTTTGCATTATGAGTCCTTTGGAGTTGTGGTGGACCATTGTGTTGATAAGAGTTACTAGTCTTTCACAGTTAATTGTTATTACGATACTGCTGTTACTGTGTACATTATTCTCCTGGTTCTACTCACTTCATTCTGCATCAGGCCATATAAATCTTCCTAGGTTTTTCTGAGGCCATCCTCTTCATCATTTCTTACCAAAGAATAGTATCCCATCATAATTGTATATTCTAATTTGTTTAGCCATTCCCCAATTGATGGGCAGACCCAAAATTTCCAATTCTTTTCCACCACAAAAAAGAACTGCTATAAATATTTTTCTTACTTATGAGTCATTTTCCTTTTTCTTTGATCTCCTTGGGGTATAGAACTAGTAGTGGTATTACTGGGTCAAAGAGTACGAATGCTTTTATAGCTCTTTGAGTATAGTTCCAAATTGTTCTCTATAATGGTTAGATTAATGCACTAAACAGTAGTGTATCTATTTTCCCACATTCTATCCAACATTTGTCATATTCATTTTCTGTCATCTTAGTCAATCTGATGGGTAAGAAGTGGTACTTCAGAGTTCTTTTAATTTGCATTTCCCTAATTTACTAATGATTTAGTGTATTTTTATATGAGTATTCATAGTCTCTGATTCATAGCTTTTATTTTTTTTCTAAAAACTGCCTGTTCATATCCCTTGACCATTTATCAACTGGGGAATGGCTTCTATTTTTACAAATTTGATTCAGCTCTCTATATAATTGAGAAATGAGATCTTTATTAGAGAAATATCTGTAAAATTGCCCCTCAGCTTCCTTCTTTTCTTCTAATTTGGGCTGCATTAATTTTGTCTGCACGAAACCTTTTTAATTTTATGTAATCAAAATCACCCATTTTACCTCCCATGTATCTCTCTATCTCTTGTTTGGTCATGAACTCTTACCCTTACCTAAGACCTGGCAGGTAATTTCTTTCATCCATCCCTAATTTGCTTGTGATATCACCTTTTGTGTCTAAGTCATGTATATGTTTTGAATTATCTTGGTATATGGTATGAGATGTTGGTCTTTGACTACTTTCTACCTGACTACTTTCCATTTTTCCTAGCAGTTTTTGTCAAAGGCTGAGTTCTTCCTTCAATAGCTGGGACTTTTGGGTTTATGAAATACTAGATTACAGTGGTCATTTGCTTATGTATATTGTGTACCTGATATATTCCATTGAATAACCACTCTATTTCTCTCCCAGTTCTAAATTGTTTTGATGATTCACACTTTGTAGTATCATCTGAGATTTGGTACTATTATGCCCTCTTTCTTGTTATATTTTTTTCACTGATTCCCTTGATATTTTTGATCTTTTTCTTTCTTTCAGATAAAAATTCAGATAAAAATTTCAGAAAAAGAATTCCCTATATGAGGGAATTCTTTGGTAGTTTGATTGGAATGGCAATGAATATGAAAATTAATTTAGTTAGCATTGTCATTTTTATTATATTTGCTCAGCCTATATGTGAGCAATTAATATTTCTCCAGTTATTTAAATCTGTCTTTATTTGTGTGAAGAATGTTTCATATAGGTCTTGTGCGTTCAATGGCAAGTAGACTCCTAAGTATTTTATGCTGTCTGCAATTATTTTAAATGGGATTTCTCTTTCTATCTCTTCTTGCTGGGGTTTGTTGGTAATATATAGAAATACCAATGATTTTTGCAGGTTTATTTTATATCCTGCAACTTTGCTAAAGTTGTTAATTGTTTCAACAGTTTTTTTGTTGTTGTTGACTCTCTAGGGTTCAAGTATAAGCTCATATTATCTGTGAAGAGTGATAGTTTTGTTTCTTCATTGCCTATGCTTATTCTTTCAATTACTTTTTCTAGTCTTTTTGGTATAGCTAACAGTTCTAGTAAAATATTGAATAGTAATGGTGATAATGGGTATCCTTGCTTCACCTCTAATCTTATTGACAAGGCTTCTATCCCCATTTTATCCCCATTACAGATGATGCTTGCTCTTGGTTTCAGAAAGATATTACTTGTCATTTCAAGAAAATCTCCATTTATTCCTATGCTTTATAACTTTTTAAAAGGTGGGAATGGGTATTGTATTTTTTCAAAGGCTTTTTTTCTGTATCTATTGATTATTTTTTTAAATCATTATTTATTTATATAATATTTTTAGTTTTCAGCATTAATTTTCACAAGAGTTTGAATTACAAATTTTCTCCCCATTTCTACTCTCCAGCACTCTCCAAGATGGCATATATTCTGGTTGCCCTGTTCCCCAGTCAGCCCTCCCTTCTGTCACCCCACTCCCCTCCATCCCCTTTTCCCTTACTTTCTTGTAGGGCAAGATAGATTTCTATGCCTCATTGCCTGTATATCTTGTTTCCTAGTTGCATGCAAAAACTTTTTTTTTGAACATCTGCTTTTAAAACTTTGAGTTCCAAATTCTCTCCCCTCTTCCCTCCCCACCCACCCTCCCTAAGAAGGCAAGCAGTTCAACATAGGCCACATGTGTGTCATTATGTAAAACCCTTCCACAATACTCATGTTGTGAAAGACTAACTGTATTTTGCTGCTTCCCACCCTATGCCCCTTAATTCAATTTTCTCCCTTGACCCTGTCCCTTTTCAAAAGTGTTTGCTTTTGATTACCACCTCCCTCTATCTGCCCTCCCTTTTATCATCCCCCCTTTTTTAGCTTCTTCCTCCTTCTTTCCTGTGGGGTAAGATACCCAATTGAGTGTGTATGTTGTTCCCTCCTCAGGTCAAATCTGATAAGAGCAAGATTCACTCATTTCCCCTCACCCGCCCCCCTTCCCTTCCAACAGAACTGCTTTTTCTTGCCTCTTTTATGCAAAATAATTTACCCCATTCCATCTCTCCCTTTCTCCCTCTCTCAATATATCCCTCCCTCATCCCTTAATTTGATTTTATTTTTTTTAGGGAGTACCCCTTCATACTTAACTCACTCCGTGCCCTCTGTCTATGTATATATATGTACATTCCCTTCAGCTCCCCTAATACTGAGGTCTCATGAATTATACACATCATCTTTCCATGTAGGAATGTAAACAAAACAGTTCAACTTTAGTAAGTCCCTTATGATTTTTCTTTCCTGTTTACCTTTTCATGATTCTCTTGATTCTTGTGTTTGAAAGTCAAATTTTCTATTTAGCTCTGGTCTTTTCACTGAGAAAGCTTGAAAGTCCTCAATTGTATTGAAAATCCATATTTTGCCTTGGAGCATGATACTCAGTTTTGCTGGGTAGGTGATTCTTGGTTTTAATCCTAGCTTCATTGACCTCTGGAATATCATATTCCAAGCCCTTTGATCCCTTAATTTAGAAGTTGCTAGATCTTGTTTTATCCTGATTGTGTTTCCACAATAATCAACTTGTTTCTTTCTGGCTGCTTGCAGTATTTTCTCCTTGTTCTGGGAGCTCTGGAATTTGGCAACAATATTCCTAGGAGTTTTCTTTATGGGATCTTTTTCAGGAGGTGATCAATGGATTCTTTCAATTTCTATTTTACCCTCTGGCTCTAGAATATCAGGGCAGTTCTCCTTGATAATTTCTTGAAAGATGATGTCTGGGCTCTTTTTTGGTCATGGCTTTCAGGTAGTCCGATAATTTTTAAATTATCTCTCCTGGATCTATTTTCCAGATCTGTGGTTTTTCCAATGAGATATTTCACATTGTCTTCCATTTTTTCATTCCTTTGGTTCTGTTTTGTAATATCTTGATTTCTCATAAAATCCCTACCTTCCACTTGCTCCAATCTAATTTTTAAGGTAGTATTTTCTTCAGTGGTCTTTTGGACCTCTTTTTCCATTTGGCTAATTCTGCCTTTCAAGGTATTCTTCTCCTCATTGGCTTTTTGGAGCTCTTTTGCCATTTGAGTTAGTCTGTTTTTTAAGGTGTTATTTTCTTCAGTATTTTTTTTTGGGTCTCCTTTAGCAAGTCATTGACTTGTTTTTCATGGTTTTCTTGCACCACCCTAATTTCTCTTCCCAATTTTTCCTATACTTCTCTCACTTGCTTTTCCAAATCCTTTTTGAGCTCTTCCATGGTCTGAGACAATTTTATGTTTTTCTTGGAGGCTTTTGATGTAGGCTCTTTGACTTTGTTGACCTCTTCTGACAGTATGGTTTGGTCTTCTTTGTCACCAAAGAAAGATTCCAAAGTCTGAGTCTGAATCTGAGTCAGTTTTTGCTGCCTGTTCATGTTCCCAGCCAACTACTTGACCCTTGAGCTTTTCGTTGGGGTATGACTGCTTGTAGTGTATAGAGCACTTTGTCCCAAGATTGAGGGGTTGTGCTGCTGTTTTCAGAGCTATTTCTACACAGCAAGCTCTGCCACACCAGCACTCTCCTCCCCCAAGAACCGCCAACCCAGATACAAGCAGGCTCTGCACTCCCGCTCTGATCTGCTGTTTAATTCCTCCCACCAGGTGGACCTGGGGCTGGAGGAAACTGCAGCTGTAGCTCTGGAAGCAGCCTCAGAGCTACACCACCTCTGCTGCCCCTGGGGCAGAGGCTGACCAAGAAATCCTTTCACTCTGTCCCCACAGTTTTTTCCCACTAACCTTCTCTGTTGTCTTTGGCGTTTGTGGGTTGAGAAGTCTGGTAACTGCCACAGCAAACTGATTCAGGGTGCTACAGCCTGTTCCGCCCAGCTCCAGTCTGGTTGGTCTGGGTGCTGCCCACACTGGGCTCTGCTCCACTCCGCTCCCAGCTCCATGTGATAAACCTTACCCAGCGACCATCCAGGCTGTCCTGGGCTGCAGCCCTGCTTCCCTCTGCTATTTTGTGGGTTCTGCAGTTTTAGAATTTGTTCAGAGCCATTTTTTATAGGTATTTGGAGGGACCTTGGAGAGAACTTAGGCAAGTCCCTGTTTCCAGCTGCCATCTTGGCTCTTCCTCCTCAATTTCTTTTTCTAAGATAGAGTTAAGTATTCAATTTCCTCTCCTATTAATCACATAAATTTATATTTTTGTTAATATTCATCCATTTCATTTAGATAGTCAGTTTTATTGGCATATAGTTTGGCAAAATATCCCCTAATGATTGCTTTAAGTTCACCTTCATTCATTTTGCATTCACCCTTTTTATTTTTGATACTGGTAATTTGTTTTTCTTCTTTGTTTTTTTTTAAGTCAAATTAGCCAATAGTTTCTCTCTTATCTATTTAATTGTTTTTCCTCCATAAAACCTCCTCCTAGTTTTTTTTTTAAGTTAGTTTTAGCTCCTTTGCCTCCTGGAATATGTTCCAAGTCTTCCACTTCATCATGGTAGCTGCTACATCTTGTATGATCCTAACTGTTGGCTCTCTGATTCTTTCTTTTTGGATGTTTGCAGTGTTTTCTCCTTGACCTGAGAGCCCTGGAATTTGGCAATAACATTCCTGGAGGTTTTCATTTTGAGATCTCTTTCAGGAGGATTATTTCCATTCAGTGGATTATTTCCATTTCTACTTTGCTCTCTGGTTCTGAGATATCTGGGGAATTTTCCTTAAAATGTCTGGAAATATGATGTCTAGGTGGAGTTTTTTTAATCATGGATTTCAGGGAGTCCAATAATTCTAAAATGATCCCTCCTTGATCTGTTTTCCAGTTCAGTTGTTTTTCCTATGAGATATTTAACATTTTCTTCTATTTTTTTCAGGCTTTTGACTTTGTTTTGTTGTTTCTTGATATCTCATGGAGTCATAGCTCCCACTTGACCAATTCTAATTATTAAGAGGTTATGTTCTTCAGTGAGCTTTTCTACCTCTTTTACCATTGGACCAATTCTGATTTTTAAGGAGCTATTTTCTTTAGTATTTCTGTGCCTCTTTTATCATGCTGTTAATTTTTTTCATAATTTTTTGCATTGTTCTCATTTCCCCTGATTTTTCTACTTTTCTTTGATTAAATTCTTTTTTGCTCTTTTAAAAAATTCTTTCTTTAGCTCTTCTGGGAGTTCTTGTTGGGTTTGTGTCCAATCAGCATTTTTCTTTGAGGCTTTGCTTATAGATGAATTCAAGTTATTGTCTTTCTCTGAGTTCATATCTTGAGCTTCTCAGTCACCATATTTGGTTTCAATGATCAGGTTCTTTTTTATTGTTTGCTCTTTTCCCCAGCCTATTTCTTTACTTTAGAGTTTATGTTGGGTCTCTGGGGGTTAGAAGGATGTCTGGCCTGCTCTTACTTTTATATCTTTTTGCTTTCACAGCTATGTCTGGGAACCTGTAAGTTTTCAGATGCTTCTAAGGTGGTATGGTCCAGGGAGAATTCTGGTCACTACCCTCCTGGTCTGCACTCTGGTGCCTACCCAGGTAGGGCTTTTGCTCCCTTGCAACCACAATCTTTTCTTTTTTTTTCCTTTCCTCTTTCCACTTGAAATTGTGGACAATGAATGACAGAGTTACCAAATGGTACCTGATCCTGTATCCAGTGCTAGCACGGGGGTCCCCTGGACTCTCTTTCTGACTGGGTGTTCAGACCCCTTACCATTACTTAAGTGCTGAGAATTTCTGCTCCTGCTGCTGCTGTCTCTAAGGCTCAGAGACCGTCCATTCTGGCTCCTGACCAGCCCCCACCCTAGTATCTTTAGAAGTCTCTTTCTGTCTTTCTAAGCTGCCCTGGGCTGGAAAATGATCCAATGTGACTTTTTGTTGGTTTTCCCATTCAAAATTCAGTTTGATGTGTTTTATTAAATTATTTATAGGAGTATGTTGGGAAAACTTGGCAAAAATGCCCTTTTTGTTCCTCCATATTGGCTCTACCCACTTCTAATGAAGAGTTTTAAAGGCTAAGCAGAAGGGTTTATATTTATCTTGGAAGTAATAAGAAAACCACTTTAATGACTTGCCCAAGGTCACTCATGTAGCAAGTGACAGAGCTGGAATTTGGACTTGTGTCTCAAAAGTCCAAACTCAGCACTCTGCCCACTGGACCATACTGCCTTTCTGGCTCCCTGCACCTTCTTCTTTCAGGAATCAACTACAGGGGACAAATATTTTTGGGAGTACATTCTCCTGAGTGAAAAGTTCAGGAGAGGGCATGATTATTTGTCCTTGGGTGTCTGTAGGGTTATGGAAATATGTTAAGAACTCAATCTAGGTCAGACATATTTGCTGAACTGAACTGAATTGAATAAATGACTGTAGGAATTTGCCTCTGAGAAAATTTGACCCAAGGCTCTGCTGTCTGGCATATAGCTGAAGTCATCATCAGGGCAGGCTCAAGCAGCAACATGAGAGGTGGATGGAGAATCCAGACAATTTAGTGTCATGGAAACCAAAGGAGGGAGGAATTCCAAGTAGAGTCAAGGGAGTCACATGCTGCTGAGCCCAAGGCAAATGGGCACTTAGGGAGTGGTTTGTGACTTATGTGGCTGTAAGGGCTTGTCCAAGACTTCCGTGCTTCTATTTGGTGGCCAATGAGACTGTGTGACAGTCAAAGATAGAGCATGGGGCTGTTGTGGTGGTGAATAAGGCTGTCTTACATATTGTTTACAAAGGGCTTTCACGTACTTAATCTCATTTAGGAGGCAGCTAGGTAGATGGAGTGTTGGGCCTGGAGCCAGGAAAACCTGAATTCAAATCCTGTTTCATACTAGTTGTGTGACCCAGGGCAAGTTATTCAACCTCTCTTAGCCTCAGTTAACTGTGAAATGTGAATAATAATGGTCCCTACCTCCTGGGATTTTCATGAGAATCATGTGAGATGGTATTTGTAAAGCAGTTAGCATAGTGCCTGACACACAGGCACTATACAAATGCTTGTTCCCTTCCCTTCCCTCTTGATCCTCCATGACCCTCAATGGCTAACTCGTGAAATTGTCAGCTCAGGTATCACTAACATGCATCGTAGATGGAGCCCTGGGAGCGACCCTAAAGGTCATCTATTCCATCTCCCTTATTTTAGTGATAAAGAAACTGAGGGCCAGAGAGGGTTAGTGACTCACATTCACATAGTTAGTGAGTGGCAGAACTAGGTCCTCTGATTCCTAATTCAATTCACTCATTTATTAAGAACCTATTATGGGGCACTAGATGGTGCAGTCAATAGAGCACTGGCCCTGGAGTCAGGAGGACCTGTGTTCAAATCTGGCCTGAGATACTTACCAGTTTTATGTTCCTGGGCAAGTCATTTAACCCCAAATACCTCCAAAAGCAAACAGAAAAAGAACTTATTATGTGCTAGGTACTAGGAGCTGGATATATGAAGATAAATACATGGTAGTCTCTGCTCTCCAGGAGCTTCCATTCCACTGGAGGGAAGCCACATGCCCACAGATAAATAAATATGACATCTATACAAAATAAATACAAGTTCACTGCACAGAACTGGAAGCAAGCATTAACAGCCAGGAGAATCAGGAAGTGGCACTTCTGAGCCTTAGAGGAAGATAAAGGGGGTATAAGGAGGTGAGGAGGGGGAGCTTTCTGGGTGTTGGGGCCATCATGCACAAAGATGGGAGATGGAAAGCTATGTATAGAAGACACCAAGAAGTCCAATTTGGCTGGCACATAGAGTGCATGGGAATGAGTCCTGGGTAGGAGCTGGGACTTCGAGTGCTAACCAGGGGCACTGCATTTGATCATGGAGGTGTAAGGAGTCACTGTAACTTAGAACAGAGGAGAGACCCAGGCTCATAGCATCACTGATGTAGAGCTGGAATGGACCTAAGAAGTATCTAGCCTCATCCCCTTGCTTTTACACATGATGAAACTTTGGCTCAGAGAGCTTGAATGTCTTACCTAAGATTGCTTGGGTAGTAACTGTCAGAAGCAGGATTTGAACCTGGCTCCTCTGACACCAGAGTCAATGGTCTTCCTCTATATTGTACTGCTTCCCACACTTGGTGGGAATATCAGTTTGTTGGCCGTATGATAATAACAGTTTACATTTATATGGTGCTTACTGTGTTCCAGGCACTGTGTTAAGTGCTTTAAAATTATCTCATTGGCTCCCCACAACCACCTTGGGAGATAGATGCTGTAATTATCTCTACTTTAGAGATGAGGAAACTGAGGCAAACAGAGGTTAAGTGACTTGCCCAGGTTCACACAGCTAATAAGTGTCTGAGGCTAGATTTGAACTCAAGCCCTCCTGACACCAGGCTTTGTATTCTATCCACTGCATCACCTAACTGTCTAGGTGGAGATGCCTGTACAGAGGATGAATAAGAGAAGGAAGAGGTTGGATTCAAGATCAATTAGATGGCCTCTAAGGTTGCTTCTGGTCTTTGAGGAACTGAACTCAGGTCATGGCTGTATGAGAGAGAAAAAAAAGGATGGATGAGAAAGACCTTATGGAAGTAGAATCAGTAAGACGTGACAAATGATTGGACATAGAGGGTGAGTAAGAGTGAAGAATTTAGAATGATGCCTAGGTTGTAAAGCTCCACAGCTGTGAAGTTGGGGGTACCCTTGAAACACAAAGGGAAGTTAGAAGGAGGGATGGGTTTAGAGGGAAGAATACCATTCTGTTTTGGTCATGTTGAGCTTGAGATGCCTATGGTGGAGAAGCCTATTTAGTGGGCAGTTGGTGATAGGAGACTAAAGCTCAGAAGACAGATTAGGGCTGAATTTGTAGATTTGGAAACATCTGCACTGAGATGATGGTTGACTCCATGAGGGCTTCTGAGAACATCAAGACAAAGGAGATGGCAAATAGTAGAGAGAAAAGAAGGCTACCCAGGACAGAGTGAAGTGCGCCCACACCTGATACTGTGGGTGGAGGACATGCATAATGGTTCTACAAAGCAGACTGAAAAGGATGGATCAGAAATATGTGAGAAGAACCAAGAGAGCACAAGCCAATCAATCAACAAGCATTTCTTGTTTATTATGTATCAAGCACTGCACTGGGCCCTGGAGATCCAAAGACAAAAATGAAAGTGCCCACCTTCAAGAAACTCACATTTTGTCGAGGGGAGCAATGTGTATAATTCTAGCGCTTTTTCCATTGCATTACACGGCCTCCCTCCCCACCGTTTTTTATGGCTGAGGATATGGAGGTTCAGAGGAGTTAGGTGATTTTCCTATGGTATCTCAATGAAGGAGGCAAGTCAGATGTAGAGTCTAGATCTTCTGATTCTAGGCTGTTACAGGATCTCTGGTTGCTGCATAAGACTACATGAGGATGCAGGAAACTGGAACAGTTTGGGCCTCCACCTCCCTTACCACTTTATTGGTAGAGAAGTTCTTCCCAAGGCACTATCATTGCACTTTAATTCAGCCCCCTTGGAAAGTATTTGGGATTTACTGTGCTCATCAAAGCAGCTTCACTGATTCCTGTAAAACACCTCCAACAACAGGTTTAATATTAAAAAGCCTAATGCTTCAATTATTCACCATGTGATTGGAAACGGCAAGTTTCTGGAATTCCCAGCTGCAAACTCTGCATGTTTGTACATTTGTACATAAAAATGAGAGCAGGAGGATAAGAAAGAAGTTTCTTTTTGTGTTCAGGTGATGTTGTTAGCCTGAACTCCAGAGCAGACCCAGTTGAGAGCCATTGGTCCATCTGGAGGGGATGCTCATGGGGAACACTCAGTCTTGCACGTGAAAGGTGGGTGGAAAGTTGAAAGAATGTATAGTTCAAAACAAAACAAAATGAAATCTCTTTTAGAATATAGCCAGTTGTTTTCCATATCCACAGCTGCTGACCAGCTCCTTCTCCAGCTTGGGAATAGTTGGGTAGTAAAATTTAGGAAGAAATTTTAGCTAATGAGAAAGGTTAGGATTCTTCAGAGTGACAGGTAAGATTTTGGGTTCAATTAAGATGTGCTTCATTTGAGGGATGGGTGAAGAGCTGTCAATGGGCAAACTGCTTGCAGGGTGGGCATGAAGGGTTTTTGTGCATGTGTATGTGTGTGGGGGTGGTTTTTGCCCATCTCTAAAGTCTTCTAATCCCTGGGACCCGAGTTTTTTGTCTTGATCTCTTTACTGATTTTCTAGTTCCAGGTTAGTCCCTGGAGGACAACCTAGGGAGCCCATCTGGAAATGCAAATTTGGAGCAGCACCCCTTAAAGGACAGAGCAGCAAATTCAACTTAGCAACTAAACTGAAATGACCTACCAGCCTGCTGAGTAGCTGCAAGGGGTGTTAAAGATCATCAGATGTAGCCCCTTCATTTTACAGAAAAGGAAACTGAGTCCCAGAGATATGTAGCAACTGTCTTCAAGTCAGTTATCTTGACTTCTATCCATCAGCCTCCCCCCTATACAACACTGCCTCCCCAGTGTTCCCTATGCTCTTCCCTCTCTCACCAGAGTCATGGAATCACAGACTTGGAAGAGATAGATGAAAGTGACCTGAGAGACCATCTAGTAGGACCTCTTCATTTTATAGAAGAGGGAAATGGGGCCTAGGTACTATAGGTTAAATAACTTTTTCAAGGTCATCCAAGTAATGAGTGTCAGGTGTAGTATTTGAACCCATGAAACCCTGGCTTTGAGTGTTAGCAGCTTGAAAAAGGTGTCTTAATATTGAGGTAGAGGAAGGGTGAGGGGTAAGGTGGAGAGGAAGCAAGTATTTTAAATAAAATTTTATAAACTCAAAGTATCATTCCTTCTGGGCCTCAAGCCTTGCTGGGTTGGAATACCTGCAGTTGGGTAGGTGCCTGAGATAATGTTATTTCCATAGGAAAGACAATGAGGGAGACATGGATACTAGGTGTGATTCCATAATTAACAAGCTGTGTGATCCTAGGTAAGTCACTTTCCCTCTCTGAGTATCAGCTTGTTCATCTCTCAAGTGAAAGTATTAGATCAAATGATCACTAAGATAAGTTTCCAACCATGCTGAAATTTTAGCAAAACCTCTGTATGCTTTATTTTGCTTTTTTTATTCCTGCAAAAGGCCTTTGGAAAGTAGAATATGGTCACTTTTGTTCCGGTATTGGTGAAACACCTCAAAGACAGGAAGGAAGGATGGAGAAGAACCAGGCTGGACTGCTTGGGATGATGTATTGTTTACTTCTGCCACCTTCTCCACCAACACCAAGGCTGAACTGGTTCTAAAGCCTCTGTGGTTCTGGCCAGGAGTAGTCTAAAATCTACTGGGTTAACTTTAGACCAAGACAGAGCGGTCTTGAGCCCTGAGACCTGCTGCCTACCTAGAACATGACTTCTAAGTCTGATTTGTTCAAAAGAAATCAGTGTGAGTGGAAAAGGGGTTAGGTATTTGGAAGAAAACTTGTTATTACTACTTCTGGCCAATGTAGTTCTGATTTTTTGTAATGGAAGGGAATGGAACCGGCACACTAAAGGCTAGTGAACTTAATTTCAAATCCTAACAAAATTCTACAACATGTTACTAAAAGAATGGTTACTGGACATCTAGAAAATGAAGCAATGAACTCAAAGAATCTGTATTATTTAATCAAAGTCAGGTCATGCTGGACTAGTCTCCATTTAAATTTTTGACAATTATTCACTAAATTGGTGGATCAGGGAAATGTATATATCATTTACCTAGATTTTTGCTAATCCTTTGATAAAATAGCTCATATTATTTTCAAGTAAAAGATGGAGAAATGTGGGTTAGACAATATTATATATTAGATCAATTCAGAGCTGGTGGAATGGTCAGAGTCAAAATGGTAGTCATTCATGATTCCATGTCAACTTAGAAGGAGGTCTCCATTGGAGTGCTACAGGGATCTGGGGTTGGCCCTGTGGTATTTGACATTCTTATAATTGATAAAAGCATAGATGGCATCTTTAACAGTTTTCAGAAGACAAAGTTGGGGGATATAGCTAACACTTTGAAGGAATGACAGTCGGGCTCCTTGAATACAACACTCCATCTCTGGTCCTTCGTGCTCTCTCTCTCTCAGTTTCTCTTCTGCCTGGCCAATCACTTGAAAGTTACTAGATTTACTGCATTGTTTTCTCTCCTTATCCCTCTCAACTTCACTTTAGCTTTTGACATAAATGATCACTTCTTCCAACCATATATTCTCTCCACCCTTAGATATCAAGCTCCTACCACAGTACCTGTGCACAGGGATCCTAGCTCAGGGATGCTTTTTCAGGAATGGGTTGGAGTAGATCCTAGCTTTAGAGAAGGTCGAGTCCTCAGAGACATTCTAGTCCAATCCCTTCATTCTCAGATGAGGAAAGTGGGAAATTTGGGGACATGCTCAAGGTCACACAGGTAGTAAACATGAGGAGGAGGATTTGAATCCTGCTCTTTGGATTCCCAAGTTGGTGCATCTACCACCATACCATGATGTCTCTTTCTGAAATGCTGTGATCCTATGATTACTTTGAACTTCAAAATGCTTTGTTATTCATTCAAGAAATGGTAGCAGAGCTCTCCTCCTGAAAGCCTGTCTGAAAAGTGGTTTCGATTCTATATTTAGATTGTATTTAATATCAAAATATGAATAAAATGGCAAATTTGTCATGCCCTTCTTTCAGAACTTTGCATGGCCATGAAACATTATTCAATGTAGAGGTAGAGATCCAAGGTCTGCCACTTAGATTTAGAGCTGTGGGAGACCTTGGATGCCATCTGGTCCAAACCCTCACTTTTTGAATGAGGAAACTGAGGCCCAGAAAAGCTAAATAACTCCTTCCATTTCATGCAGGGAGCAGCTAAGTGGAGCAGAGAATAGAGTACCAGATCTAGAGTCAGGAAGACTCATCTTTCTGAGTTCAAATCTGGCCCTAGACACTTCCTAGCAGTGTGACCCTGGGCAAGTCACTTAACCCTCTTTACCTCCATTTCCTCATCTGTCAAATGAGCTGGAGAAAGAAGTGTCAAACCACTCCAGTATCTTTGCCAAGAAAACCCCAAAGGGGGTCACAAAGAGTCGGTCATTACTGAAAGGGACCAAACGACAACAACAACAGTTCATGCAGGTAGTTAATGCAGAATTTACAGCCCAAACCAGCATTCTTTTTAAAAATTCCTTTTAAATAAGAACTTATTTATCAATAAACATGATCATTTTGACATATAATGAAGAAAAGAAGAGCGGATACTATAAGAAACTGTGAACTTTTGTTAAGTAGGGCTTTTTAAAGTATATATTAAATTTAACATTATAGTAGTAAAATTTCTCTGATAGCCTTATCCCCTTTTGGATGTCTTCTGTGAATTTTTAAATGTTTCACTGGTGCTCCTTCCCAAGAGGTAGGAAATATGCTTCACCATCAGTCTTATGAATTTATGATTGGTCCTTGTATTGATCAGGATTCTTAAGACTTTCAAAGTTGTTCTTCTCTACAATATCTCAGTCATTGTGTAAACTGTTCCTCTGGTCCTGCTTGCTTTACTCTCCATCAGTTCATATAAGTGTTCCTAGATTTCTTTGAATCATCCCTTTCATCTTTTCTTCTGGCACAATAATACCCCATTACATTTGCATTCCATAGTTTGTTCAGTCATTCCTCAATTGACAGGCACTCATTTTGTTTCCAACTTTTTGCTACAGGAAAAGCTTGGAATGTTTTCATACATATGGGCCTTTTCCCTTTGTCTTTAGCCTCATCGGGATATGTGCCTAGTAGTGTTATCACTATTACCAAGAGAATACACAGCTTAGTAACATTGGGGTAATGATCTAAATTGCTTTGCAAACAAGTTGGACCAATTGCCAACTCCACAAGGCACATCTCATAGCCCCTCCAACAATCTTCATTTTTGTTTTTACAATCTTTGCTGATCTGATGGGTATGAGTTGGAACCTCAGGGTGGTTCTAATTCTCATTCCTCTTATTAGTAATGATTTTGGTTGTTGCTAGTTTGTGTTTCTTCTTTGGAAAACTTCCTGTCTATATCCTTCTACCATTTATCTACTGGGAATGGCTCTTGTTTTTATAGATTTGTACCAATTCTCTATGTATCTCAGATATCATATCTTTATCAGAAATGTTTACCAGAAAGATTTATTTCCTAGTTGTTTCCCTTCTGATCCTAACTGCATTGATTTTGCCTTTGCAAACCCTTTTCAATTTTATGTAATTGAAATCATCCATTTTATCTTTTATGATCATATCTACCCTTGCTTAGTCAATTAGATTTCTTTTGACTGTATCCCTTTGCATTTCTCTCCTCTTAGACAAGATAGTGAGAATTTTCTGGTGAAGAGAGTTTGGTATGTGAAGACATAAACTGGTGTCTTCTTTTATGCTACCGTTTTCCTGCTTCCTCTCTGATCTGCTCTTGCTGTGGCCAATTTCCTTGTAAACTTTCTTATCATCATCATCATCATCATCATCATCATCTTCTTCTTCTTCTTCCTCCTCCTCCTCCTGCTCCTGCTCCTCTTCCTCCTCCTCCTCCTCCTACTGGCTTTAGAACCCAGACTGGCTGTAGATTAGAGAGTGCCAGAGTGTGTGTGGGCCGCATGAGTGAACAGGGCACTCAGGTTGTCTGCCCATTTGAAGGACTCATCTCTTTTCCAGTCACACACAAAGGCTAATGGGGGCATCTATCCAGAAGCGCAGAGAGGCTGGACCAGAGGAAGTTGCTGGGGTGGGGTGAGATGACAGTCCAGGTTAGGAACAGGCTCAGGCTTTCCATTATTGTCCCTGAAAAGATCATTCGTTCCAATTTACAGCCTTGCTTCAATTTATCTGGTGGGCTGAGTAGATAAGGAAACTTTATCACTGTCCCTTCTCAAATCCATCTCTGTAAGCATCTTGGCTATCAGGATTGGGCTGTGAAGCATTTCTCACCCTGTCCTCCATCATCATGGGCCCCCACCCCCATCCAAGCACCTGCTGCAGTGGCTACTTGGTAGTCAGAGGGTGTGCTTGAAATTATTAAGATGTCTTGTCATGTCAATAAATCCTGACCCAGGAGAAGAGATGTGAAAGTGTTATTAGTGCATGGGGGGGGGGGGGGAAGGACAGAGTAAGAGGACCAGAAGAAGGATACTAGGACAATATCCTAATTTGTACGGATAGAAATTGTATTAATTAAATTAAATCAATTGCTCTAGTTGATTCTCTAATTACATAATTAAATTTTCAGTCCAGATCTGTAGTTTCCTTGCTATAGAAACTCCTACAGAGGCCTCAAATGAGCAACTCTCTCCTTCTCTACTCTGTTAATTGGCAGCCTTAGAGAGTTGCCTGGAGCACCGAGAGGTTAAATGATTTGTCCCTGGTCACACAGCCAGACTATGTTAGAGGCAAGACTTAAATCCAAGTCTTCCTAATTTTAAGGTTGGCTCTTTCTCTGCTCCACCAGGCATGAATTGGAAACTCCCAGTGGTTCTAATTTGCATTCTTCCTATTATTAGTGATTTGAAGCTTTTAAAAATTTGGTTGTTATTATACTGCCTGTTCATATCCTTCAACTATTTATCTTTTGGGAATGGCTCTTTAATACTTTGTGCTAAAAAAAAAAACAAAACAAACCTAAAAACAAATGCCAACCCCTGTGGGGACTTTTAATCAGCTCTATCTACCACTTCTTCTCCAGGAAGGCTGAGACAAAACAGCTTCTTCTACCACTCACCTGTCAGGCATTGTTACTTAGACAAGGAGGCTTTTGGCCCAGATGATTTCTAGCCCCTGTTCTTCTAATGCTCTTGATGACACTGGATAGTACTTTGTAGGACAGAGCATCCTCAGCATCGCAGAATTGTCTAGGACAACAGGAAAAGGGGTCTGGAAGAAATCAGATTGGAATAGAAAGGGAAACTCTTCCTCCAAGTTCTTGTCCTGTTCTGCTCCAGGTTTCTCCTCCTCTAAACAATGCTAGAACACTGGAGAGCCCGGTCAGCCTAAGGTATTTATGTGTGGATAGTAGTGGCAGTAATGGATAGATGAACTTTCTGTGCACTGGGGATGCTAGATTGATTGGTTGGATCTGTGTGGCCTGGCTCCTGGTGAGGAGGAAGTAGTTCCTGACCCAGGTCAAACAAACTACAAACTTTATGATAACCAGAGGTCTCCAGTAATGAATAAGATAAGTAGTGAGCTCCCCATCACTGGAAATGTTCAAACTGGAACTGAAGACCATCTCTCAGGGATATTGTTGAGGGGACTCTGGTACTGAGTGGGAGGGTCCCTTCTATGTCTAAACTTGCCGTTTCTTGTGAATAGTTGCATGGGACAACCTCTACATATATGTGCATACGTGCATTTTCTCAGATGAAACTGCAACCTGATTTTCCAAGCTGTGCAGCATTTGTTTTGAGAAAAAACAGCCAGCTCAGAGGTGACGAGGGTGACAGGGTTGCAATTATCACATGCTCCTCAGCTCTGGGTTTATTGTGTTAAAGGGTGCTTGACAATGCTGAGCTTCCCCTGTGTGGGGGAACAGGAGCCCCCAACCTCTCCTTATAACACTTGGCACATGGACAGACAGATGTGGGAATGGAAGAGGGAGGGGGGTGGAGGGAGAGGGGGCCCCAATCATCCTCCCGCCCCCAATTCCGCCTCTTCTGTTGCAAGAATATGGAGATAAGCCCTCCAGGTGACTCCATTTTTGGAGGAGTCTTTATAAGAAATCAGCTAGCACATACCCAGCATACTTTGGGTGGCACTATAGGCTCCATCTCAAAAGCAGAATTGGGGCTGGTTTATGAAAGCCTTTGGGACTAGCCAGTGACCTCTGTTGAGTTGTTCTGACCTGGGTTAAAATGCATTCTCACCTTCTTCAAGAAGCCTTTCATGATCCCCTTTATCCTGAGGGCCTTCAGTCTATGGATTATCTCCAATTAATCCTGTGTGTTTTTATCCTGTTCGTGTGCTCTCTCCTCCATCTGATGGCAAGCTCCTTGAGAACACAAACTACGGGTTTTTGCCTTTCTTGTATCCCTAGCACTTAGCACAGTGCTTGCCACACGGTAGGGACTTAATAAATGCTCATTGACTGTGGCCAAAGAGTAGGCGGAGAGGAACAGAGGAGTGAGCCTGTGTCATTTAGGATTAAGCAGACAGAAAGGCTGAGCTTGTCCCTCAGATTTAGTGGAGAAGTGACTGCCAGGCAGGACAAGGAGCCTTAAATAATGGGATTTCTTCAGGCTGGGGCCGCCAGACTGAGATCAGGGCTGAGCATTTGGCTGTTAATAGACTCTAGCAAAGCACTGGCTCCCTGTTAAGAGTGGTTTGGATTTTTTTACTTCTTTCTTCCCACACTCCCAGCTGCTAATTAAGGGTAATTACACCGGGAGGACTTCCCTTTCATCAGAGTGGCCCTGGTAATTAGTCTTCAGGCTTAAGTGATTAGTTTTCTTCGGTTGGTGAGCTCCTGGACCTTGGGACTTGGTGAGCGCTTAGCTACTTCTCAAACTAAGAAATCTGAGCTTAAGAACAATGAGTTCTTCTGTGTATATGACCTCCAGAGCCAGCTCCAAGGCAAAGAACTCCCCCCAGGTCCTGCTTCATCACCTCTCAGCTCAGGGAAATGGAACTATAATAGTGCATATTCATATGCCCCCTTTAGGCTTGCCAGGAGCTTTACAAATTGAATTATCTCATCCTATCAGTGAGGTAAGCACTATTATTAGACCCACTTTGTAAGCACCTTCAGAGTAGGGACCAACTCACTTTTGTCTTTAAGCTTTCAGCACCCATCCCAATACCCTACACACAGGGAATGACTGACCTTGTGATTTCACTGGTATAGGGCAGTGGTATCAAACTCAAAAGAAAATGGAGGCCACTAAACCATGCATAAGTATCCCTGTAGGCCACATTTATTTGACTTAGAAAAATACAAACAGTATTAACATTATCTATGTTCTCCTGTATTTTTATTTACTTGGTCAAATGTTTCCTAATTGGATTATAATCTGGTTCTGCCCCTACTTGGGTGAGTGGCCAGTGGGCCATGTATTTAACACCGCTGGTTTAGGGAATTGCCCTAATATGGGAAGTCCCTCCCCTAGTGCAGGTTGGTGCCTTCTCTACAACTTACAGGTTGAGAGTTGCCTGGAGTAGTGGTGTCAAACTCCTGAAAATAGGGCTATACTAAATTGTGCATAAGGGTACATGTTGACTTAGAAAACCACACGTGTTTATATATTTTGTTTTTATTGATATAAAAACATTCAAATCGGATAGGAATTACATTTTAATCTCCTTTGGGCCCCACTCGGGAGTGTTGAGGCTGCACTCAATGTTTAACACCTCTGGCCTAGAGTTCTGAGAGTTTAAATGATTTGCCCAGGAATAAACAGCCATATGTGTCAGGGATGGGACCACCTTTGCTGACTGGTACATAGTAGGTGCTTATTGATTGATCAGTTTTACATGTGAAGAAACCAGCTCAAAGACTATTTTATTTTATTTTATTTTTTCCCTCCTTTGAGTTTTTATTCTATTTTTTAAATTAAGATTTTCTTTATTTTTAGTTCACAACACTCAGCTCCACATGATTTTGAGTTCCAGATTTTCTTCCCCCCCTTCCTCCCCCTCCCCAAGACAGCATAGAATCTGATATATCTTCTACATATAACTTCGCATTGGAATTATTTACATAATAGTCAAGTTGTAAAGAAGAATTATTACCAATGGAATGAATCACGAGAAAGAAGAAACAGAATCAAAAAGAAAACCAAAAGAGAAAAGAAAAACAAAAGAAAAAAAGGGGAGCAAACAGTTTGCCTCAATCTGCATTTAGACTCCATAGTTCTTTCTCTGGATGTAGATAGCTCTCTCCATCATGAGTCCTTTGGAGTTGTCTTTGAAGCTTGTATTGCTGAGAAGAGCGAGGTCTATCAAAGTTAGTCATCACAGAATCCATATATCTGTGGTTGTGTATAATGTTCTCCTAGTTCTGCTCCACTCACTTGGCATTATATCATGTAGGTTTTTCCAGGCTATTATGAAGTCCGTATCTTCCCCATTTCTTATAGCACAGTAGCATCACTACTGATTAGAGAACTGCAAATCAAAATAACTCTTAGGTACCACATCTCTCCTGTCAGATTGGCTAAAATGACAAAACTGGAAAATGATAAATGCTGGAGAGGATGTGGGAAAAGCGGAACACTGTTACGCTGTTGGTGGAGTTGTGAACTGATGCAGCCCTTCTGGAGGACAATTTGGAACTATGCCCAAAGAGCTATAAAAATGTTCATACCCTTTGACCCAGCAATACCACTTCTAGAGTTGTATCCCAAAGAGATCACACAAGTGGGAAAAGGACCTATATGTACAGAAATATTTATAGCAGCTCTTTTTGTAGTAGCAAAGAATTGGAAATCAATGGGATGCCCATCAATTGGGGAATGGCTGAACAAGTTGTGATATATGAAGGTAATCAAAGACTATTTTAAGTGACTTGACCAAGATCTTGTCCAATCTAGTAAACAGCTGAGAAAGTTGAACCCGTCTTTTGATTCTAAATCTAGTGTTCCTTCCTTAACACAGAATTTCCTCCTTAGACACTTATAATCTGCTAGCAATTGGCAGAGGTAAGATTTGATCCTGGTTCTTCCAACTTCTAATCCAATTCTTTTTTCACAGTAGTATATGACTTCTTCAGCAATACATAAACTGGTACATATGGTAGACTATTTCAGTTTGTGCTCCTGGAGACCACAGGGGTAATCTCACCCATCAGCTGGATCAGCTGAATGGGAGTCACATAACTGAAATGAACAAGATCTATTGGCATGCTAAGGAAGCTTTAGCTTTCTAGGGTACAGATTTGGTTTTTATAACTTTTCAGGCTCACAGTACCCAGCCAATCAGCAGCATTTTGTCACAATTTAGGTACTTAAGTAAAGCATTTCACAGGAGAGAGGGACTAGGGAAATGGGGAAATCATCAAAAGAAAAAGAGAGGTCTTTGGGGGAATGTTTGCCACACAGCTGGCAGGGTTTGTTGTTGGAATGAGGGGACCTTCTCTGTTCAAGGGCAGGAAAGAGGAGGAGCTGACCAAATACTTTCATTACTGTCAAAGAAGTCCATTTGATTTAAGAAACCTAAATTGAGGTAGACATTCAGACAAAGCTCTAGGAGTCTCCTATCAAAGGACCCAAATAGTTTTTGTTTTTAAGCAGTGGATGAGACTGTCCACTTTACTATTGTTCTTACAGGGTTTGATATATTTTCTTTCTCCTTCACCATAAACTTTGAGAATTCAGAGAAGGCAAAGATTGCTATGGAATGGGAATCAAGGTAGGCTTCACTGAGGAGGTGGGTCTTAAGTTCAGCTTGGAAATAAATCAATAAAGCCTTTTCCAATATACTCACCTATCTGGCTCCTATCCCTGTTGCTGTTTGTAAGCCCTCTCTTCATTTGCTTCTGGGTCATCTACCCAGTATTCTTGTGCTGGCCCACATATGTATCAGTGCCATCTTCTTCTCAAGTGCCAGAATGATTTTCTTAAAGTCTAAGTCTGAACATGTCATCTCCTACTCAATAAATTCCACCGACTCTTTAATATCTCTAGGATCAAATTTAAAACTCTTTACAACCTGACTTTCCTGTCTTTCCAGCCTTTTAACACATTATTCTCCTTTAAGCACTCAAAATTCCAGCCACTCTTATCTACTTGGCATTTTTTAAATTTTTTAATTAATTAATTTACTTTTAGTTTTCATCTTCACTTTTATAAGATTTGGAGCTTCAAATTTTCTCCCTCTCCTTCCCTTCCCCTCTCCCAAGACAGTAACTAATCTGATATAGGCCATACATGTACAGTCATATTAAACATATTTCCACATTAGTCATATTGTAAAGAAGAATTAGACTCAAAGCGAAAAACCATGAGAAAGAAAAAGAAAAAGAAAATGCTTCCATCTGCATTCAGACTCCACAGTTCTTTCTCTAGATGTAGATGGCATTTTCCAACATGAGTCTTTTTTTGAAGGGGGAAGGCAGGGCAATTGGACTTGCCCAAGGTCACACAGCTAGTAAGTACGTCAAGTGTCTGAGTCTACATTTGAACTCAGGTCCTCCTGACTCCAGGTCTGGTGCTCTACTCACTGTGCCCCCTAGCTGCCCCAAACATGAGCCTTTTTGAAGTGTCTTAGACCATTGCATTTTTGAGAAGAGCTATCTACTTGTCTTTCTTCACATCTCTGGGAGCCTCTGAACCAGCTGTCTCCTATACCTAGAATCCTGTCCTCTTGGAATCTGGGATTTTCCTGGTGCCATCAGCTGTGAGCACCTTCCTCTCTAAGATTTTCTTCCACCTGCTTTTTCCATCTACTCTAGCTTTCTCATGTGTATACTGATCTATCTATAAGCTATCTCCTTCATTAGAATGCAAATTCTTTGAGGGCAGGTAACACTTTTGTTTTTTCTTTGTAGCCAGGTACTTGGAGTAGTGCTTGACAAACAACAAAAAATAAATGTTAGTTGACTGATTGGGGAAAAGATTGTAACCTCTTTTGAGGCAGGGACTGTGTCTTCTGCTCCTGCGTCCCCCTACAACATCTGGGTTCCCCACACAGGAATCAATGAATATATATTTGCCATCATCAGACATTCATTCATTCCGTTATCCATTCATTGTTCATTGCTCGGCAAATATTTACTTACAAATATTGAAACAGCTTCAATTTGTAAGGCAGTGCACTAGGTGCTGTGGGGATACAAAGGAGTCTAAGGCATATTTCCTTCCCCTTAAGGAGCCTACAGTCTAACTGATAAAACATCACTTCCACACAATGAGCCAAAACTAGAAATCCAGGAGAGCACCAAAAACAGGCATCCTCAAATAAACTTTTAGACGAATTCAGTTGCAAGTGGAGGGAATCTTAGAACTCCAAGACACAAAGTCCATTGGGAGGAAAGACTTTGAGACGGGCAGGGAATCTGTGGCCCCGAGGCCACATGTGGTCATCTAGGTCCAAGTGTGGCACTTGAGGACATAGAGAGCCACATGTGGGCTTGAGGCCATATGGGTGTGTGTGTGTGTGTGTGTGTGTGTGTGTGTTGGGAGAGGGAACATATATCTCAGGGTACAGGCCCTCATGGCTCAATATCTTATGACACCTCGATGTCAATGCTAGGGGAAGGACAGGGGATGGTAGAGTCAAAAAAAGGTAGCTCACCTGGTGTGTTTGTTGGGGTGCCAGGCTGAGGAGTGAGAGGCAGAGAGTCATATGGTAGTTTCCTGGTTAAGTTAATTATTCTCTTACCAAATGCTAAGCTCAGCTCTTCCTACCTTTAATTTTGGTGCCTTAGGGAAAAATCCCAGTGTCCCTGTCCCAGGTAAGGTTCTTTCTATTTGTGAAAAGTTAAATGATAATGCCAGATAAAAATTACTGCACAAGAGAAGTCAGAAGGCCGTGTGAGCTCTATGCCAAATGAGCAGAACTACTAGTGCTCTGCATTTAAGAAAGGAAGAGAGCCCAAGGAATCCTGAAGGGCTTTAGGAGATGGGACTTAGATTTATCCATCAGTCTAGAACATGAAACTTAACCTCTGAAAGGGATCCTAGATGTCACCTACTTAACTCCTTTCACTTTACAGATTTTTTTTGAAGCAATCAAGACTTAAGTGACCTGCCCAGGCTCACACAGGTAGTAAGTGTCTGAGGTCAAATTTGAACTCAGATCCTCCTGACTCCAGAGACTTCCAGGTGCTCTCTGCTGCCCCTCTTTTTTAATGCATAGAAAATTTTAATTCATTACATGCCAATAGTATGAAGGTGGAACAGCGAAGACCCCAGATTGAAGAACTGACTTGCCAAGTTGTGGCAGAGCTGTGACTCCAAGCCCAGGATCCTCACTAATCCATAGGGTACTCATGCAGAACTAAGAGGCATGAGAATCATTGTGGTGTTAGGCAAAGAGCATTGAACCTAGTGTCAAGTGACTTGGCTTCAAATTCCATTCATGAAACTTGTCACCTGTGTGGCCTTGGACAAACTATTCCATCTATCAGGGCCTCAGTCTCTTCGTCTATAAAAAGAGGGAGCAGGACTATATTAGGGGCAGCTGGATGGCTCAGTGGATAGAGTGCCAGGCCTGGAGTCAGGAGGATCTGAATTCAAATCTGACCTCAATCTGCCATGTGACCCTGGGCAAGTCACTTAGTCCTATTTGCCTCAGTTTCCCTTCTAGTTCTTAATCCTATGGTCTTGTTCAATGCTATTTCTGTTACACCATTCTACCTCTCAAAATGTAAGATGTATGTGAGATGGAACTGAGTTTAGCCTTGAAGGATGGGTTGGATAAGACTAGGCTAGGGGAGCGAGCATCTTGAACAAAAGCATAAAGGCAGAAATGAGTAGTTTGTTCAGATTAAGTTGACCAGTTTGACTCTTGTAGAGAAGTCATATAAGGAGGGTATGATATAAAAGGCTAGAAAGGTAATTTAAGACCAGGTTAGAGGAGGGGGTGCAGAATGTCAGGCTACAGTTTAGGTTCTCTCCTTTCCTCCAGAAAGCCATTGAAGTTTTTGAGACTGATAACTAATCCAGCCAATAAGACCCATATGCAAAGCACTATCTTGCCTATGGCACAAAAGTTTCAAACCAATTCAGTCTTTCCCCCAAAATAGCATCTTAACTATGTGCTTATAAACACCTGACTCTGAATTCAAGGGCCTTCACAATTTAACTCCTAGCCAAAATGAACTTTTCTTCTCTGCCTCCCTGCTCTTTTTCCTGCCTTCTCCCAGTTCTGTATCTTGCTTATGTCATATCCCTCTCTTTCCCCCTCCTACCTTTGTACATGAATGGATTCTATCCATCAACATCTGTTGAAGTCTTTCCCTCTCTTTATGGCCCAATGCAAGTGCCATGAAGCCAGTTCTAACCACCTTTCCACCCCCCCAAGGTGGGTAAGATCTAACTAGCTGAGGGATCTCTCTCTCTTCAAATTTTTATAGCACTTTGCCTAAATGTCTTCTCTGCACCTTATTCCACTTATTTGCATACTTGTGATCATAGATTTAGAGCTAGAAGTGACCTTAGATGTCAGATAGTCTAACTCCAGTTCTATAGATGAGGACAATGTGGTCCAGAGATTAAATGTCTTACCCAAGGTCATACAAGTAGTAAGTATCAGGATGTGAATCTGAACCCAGATTCTCTGCCTCCGCTACTGTTTTTTTTTTTCCATTATACCGTTTCCTTCTCTTTTAGAAAAGGGCCTCTAGCATATCTTTCATAGATTAAGTGAACCTCAATATTAGGAGGTACCTCAGAGGCCATCTGGTCCAACTTATAACTAAGTATTCATCTCTGTCCAAAATTCACAAAAGGTGGTCATCTAACCTTTGCTCAAAAGTTGCTAATGAAAGGGAACGCACTATCTGGGCTGAGGGAATGATGCTTTCATATTTAGGCAGCTATCCTTTTTAGGAAGGTTTTCCTTATATTGAGATGAAGTCTGCCTCTGAAACTTCCCTCCCTATTCTAGTCACTAGTAGTAGTAATAATGATAACTGACATTTATGTGATACCTTAAGGTTTGCAAAGCACTTTACAAATATTAAGAATAGATCTAATCCTTATTCTTCATTTCATGGAGCCTCCAGTCTCTTCCCCAGTCTGGTAACCTGTCTCTCCTCAAGCTTGAGACTCTCAAATTTCTTCTACCTCTTGTGTCCCTACCATCTAGCTTGTGCCTTGCACACAGTAGGTTCATGGCAAATGTTTGTTGAATTCAATGATGAATAGCACTTCTTCCTAGTGTGTTCTGTGAAGATAGGTCTGGCCCTGCTTGATATCCTGCCCTATCCCATGACAAACACCTTGGAGTGCTGAACAAAACCAACCTGTGAATATTGTGAGGAAGAGGGCAAAGCAAGAGCTTTGTGCCTGGTCCATCATCTGAGCCTCAGCGTGCAGTAGGAGTTTCCATCCAGAAGGCAGAGGAGGCTCTATGCTACCCCAGGCCTTGTCTGAGAGCTGAGCAATTCCTTTGTTTGTCCCCACATCTGAAGCCAGAGAGCTATCAAAAGCCCCAGGAGCTTGGCAGAAGGCGAAGGCTCCAGCCATTGCATGTTTTTCCAACCAGGTGCACTTGTGAAGCCTCTTGGGAGGCAGCATCAAAGCCCAGCCAGAGCTTTAGTTAACGCTCCTTCCCTTTCTTCTCCCTACTGCAGACAAAGGCCCCTCTGCTTTCTCACACAGATGTGGCTCAGTAAGTGGTTTTCAACCTTTCCCAGACTGGTTTCTTTTGGAGGAGTGCATCCAGCAAGCTTACTTTATGCTTCTCACTTTGATTTGCTGGAAGTGTGGAGAGGGGAGGAGCAGTCAAGCAGCAGTTCTTGGGCTGTGATTTCTCTTTCCCTGACAGCTGTGTGCCTGAGGAGCACCCCAGCTTCCCCTCCTCAGGGAGCAGTAAGCTGTACACAGCACTTTGCGTAGGGATGCAGACACTTGGGGGTAAGATTCCCTGGGGCTGGCTTTGTGACTAAAACGTGAGTTCCTGCATCAACCCCTGGAAGATCTAAGGTTGCTGTGTACTGATAGTGCCCTGAAGGCCTGGGTTTTGTGAGCCAGCTTCTGATGCGGAGGAAGCATACCCAGGTGCCTGGTATTCAATGTTACTGCACTGGAAGGGACCAGGAGCTCAAGAGTTGACCAGTTCTCTCCTGTAACCCTTCTGTCTGCTTTTAGATGGGTACAAAGACACTAAGGACTAGAGAGAGCTGATATCATTAGGCATGTTCTCTCATTACATAGGACTTCAAAAGAGGATTTGCTCAATGCCAAAGTACATCCCTTGCTGGTAAGGTTGTTTGAAATAGCTCTACATCCTTATCCTGTGGGCACTCAATAAGTATTAATGGCCCCGGAATGATGCTTTCCATAAATGCATTCTCTTTCTCCACATAACTAAGCAGAAGTCAGTCCCAGGGGGCCATGGTAAGGTGTAATGCTTACACCTTACAAGGCGACAGCCTCAGGAGTAGCCTGACAGCTGCTCTAAATCTTATTCTTTGGCTTAAGAGGGGGGCAAAAAGGGGGCTGGATGAAACCATTATCTTGCCTGGTTTTGACTTAAGCATCACCCACAGGAGTGTGGGTCTGGAAGGAGATACTTGGAGGTCCATAGGTCTAAAATTGAAAAGTTGCTTTTGGTAGTAGATTGATGGAAACATGATAGCCTTGACCTAGACAGATGCTAGATCTGGCCTCTGGGTCTTATCAGGCCTCTTGAGGGCAGACTCAGTTCTTTGCTCAGTAGGGAAGGTATTGTGTGTGTGTGTGTGTGTGTGTGTGTATACATATAAAAATATATACATACATTACATATGTATATATACATATATACACATATACATACATACATACATACATAGCTATAGATATGGTGGATATGGATGCAACATACATATACATAGGCTAATAGTCCTGTGCATGGAATAGTTGAACCTCTTATCTTGATAGTGTAGATGGGGAAACTGAGGCCCAGAGAAGAGAAAGAATACTGGATTGAAAGTCAGATGACCTGGGTCTTAGCCACAGCCCTGCTATTAGCTACCTGTGGGATCTTAGGTAAAACTCAGCTAACCACTGTAAAATGATGGTGTTGGACTAAAAACATTTTAAAGGTTCCTTTCTGTTCTAGCAGTGTGTAATTTTAGGATCTAGTTCAAGGTCACCCAGATAGGAGAAACACCTCAGTGAGAATCACTATCTCTCAATTTCTTTCTTAGGGCTCTTGCATAGTATTTCTACCTTAGACCATGGGTTATAGACTTCTATTCCTGGGAAGAAGCCCAAGTAACACTCTAATGTGCCTCTGCTCCCTTAAATGATATGCTTTTCAGTCCATACTATCAAAGTGATGTTGATTGTTTATATGAACCCAGGGGAAGAGGTCTGTCCTGGCTCCCCACAGGGATTCTTTGTGAAAATAGCAGCTTGGCTATTCAATCAACACATTTCACTGGTTAAAAATAAAGTATCTCAGGGAGGGGCAAGGGCTCCCTTCAAAATCTCATTTTCTCCATCTTTCTACCAGTACATAGGTGGCGGGGGTGGGCAGAGGATAAAAAGAGAAGGGAGCTCTGAGACTCTTCCTCCTCAGTGCCCTCCTGTACTTTGCATTCCCCACACAAGTGGGATGGAGCTGAATGGAAAGCAGTCACGAGAGTATAATGATAAATAACTGCACGTGGGTTGAAGGTAAATTGAATGAATGGGGGCAGCTCAGGGAAAGGAGCTCTCCAGGGTCCTGACTGTTACACTGTTATTTCCGCCCCCCCTCATTACTGGGAAAACATTTTACTCACTTGTGGTCCCATCACTCAATTCCAGCTTCCCAAAGAGAAATTACCAGTTTCAAGCCACATTTGGATAGTGTTTCTGTGCTGAGAATCCATCTGGTGCATCCAGCCAGGATCCCCTTTAGGAACCTGCTGTGCTGAAAGCCCCAATTGTTCAGGCTCAGATAATTAATTTTGATGTTTATTTCAGAAGGGTGGAAAAAAGTACAAACTCATTCAACATGCCAACTAATTAGCCTGGGAAAGAAGTGTGAGCCTAAAGGACAACACTCTTTGAAGAGGAGCTAGATCCTAAATGCTCCAGTAAATTGTGAGCTTCCTGAGGGAAGGGTTGTTTTTCTTTTGGTCATTGTTTCCTCCTGTACTTAGCATAGTGCCTTGAACACAGGAGATACTTGAGAAGTAATTGTTACAGTGAATTGGATAGGAAATACATCTGGAAGACCAGTATCTTACATTCAAGATGACATCAGTCTTTAAGAAAGGTCCTGCAAAGGTAGGGGGTATCTGTACCCCACTTCCACTGAAGTCACAACCAAAGAAATGGGAATTCCAAAGAAATGGAATTATAGAAGGAGCAATAAATAAAAACCATCATAGGATTTACACTTCAAATTGGAAGAGACCTCAGAGACACTCAAGTTTAACCTTCTCATTTTACTGATGATGGAACTGAAGCCCAGAGAATTTAAGTGATTTTTTTTCCCAGGGCTACAGAGATGGTAAGTGGCAGAAAGAGAATCTGAACTCAGGTCCTTTGATTCAGATTCTGGCACTTTCCCCTACCTAATGCTGTCTGACAATGGATTTTATGAAGATTTGGAATGAAAGTGGTGGCGCCTCTGCTACTGGATATTTGAATGTTAGCTATATTTAGGAGAACCAGAATGTATCCAGCTTATTGAGTAACTAATGGGCTCTAAGTAACATCTCTTTCCTTCAGCATTGCAAAGGAGTTTTGATTTGATTTGATTGATATGAGTGTGTAGGGAGTCCTTGCTGGTCCCCCTGCCCCAGGTGCTTCCTCCATGAAGGCAGATTATATCCCTTCCATGCCTTAGTATATAGTTTCATGGGTATCTGTCATCAAAAAATTCTTCACCTGGTAGCCAAATTTCTGATTATGAACTTCTCTGAACTTTGACTACTTCTCATATTGCAATTTATCACTGTGCTCATACTTGAAGCCTTTATAGATTACTGGGACCTACTAAGAACTTACACTTCACTCACAGAACCTTGGATGACACAGGATTCTATGCCATGAAGCATTGGAATTAGAACTTAGTGAAGGGACACATGCTATCTATCTATCTATCTATCTATCTATCTATCATTTATCTATCTATTTATCTCTACAGTCCAGGCAAGAGGTGACAAGGGTCTGAACTAAGTTATGATACCTAGGTACATAGAAAAAAAAAGATCTGATGTAAGAGATGTTGTGGAGGTGAAAATGGCAAGACTGACAACTAATTAGATATGTGGAATGAGGAAAGCTAAGAAGACAAGGATAACACTGAGAATATGAACCTGGGAGACTGGAAGAATGGTGCCCTCAAAAGAAATATGTGGTAGAGCGGAAGAAGAGAGAGAATAGAGTTAACACCTGCTTCAACCAAGTTATGAAACCATTCTATTCAATGCTTATGATATTTCTTGATATAATATATGTACACATACATACAAGTACATGCACATAAATACATATATACAAATGCATACATATGTATATGTATGTATATACACATAAACATATAATTGCCTTCTTGTTGTTTTTCTGTCATTTAAATCTTGTTTAACTCTTTGTGACCCCATATGGGGTTTTCTTGGCAAAGTTACTGCAGTGGTTTGCCATTTCCTTCTCCACCTCATTTTACAGATAAGGAAACTGAGGCAAACAGAGTTAAATGCCTTGCCCAAGGTCACCCAGCTAGTGTCTGAGGACACATTTGACACAGGTTTTCCTGACTACTCCAGACCTAGTACTCTATACACTGCATTACCTAGCTGCCTTACCCTGGGATATTGAGTAGAACTCTCCTTATAACCTTGGATCTCTTCAATTAAGCAATCAAAAACATTTATTGTAGGTTATGCTATCATGAGGGCTCCTTTGCTTATTGTTTGGACTAGATAATCATCAAGTCCTCTTCTCTGTCTCAAATTCTGTGGTTATTAGGTGTCTATGATGAGCCAGGACAGCTAGGTGGTGCAATGGGTAGAGCATTGGGCTTGGAATCAGGAAGACCTGAGTTCAAATCTGGCCTCAGACACTAGCTGGGTGACCCTGGACAAGTCACTTAATCCTCTTTGCCTCAGTTTCCTCATCTGTAAAATAAAAATGGAGAAGAAAATGGCAAACCACTCCAGTATCTTTGCCAAGAAAACCCCAGACGGGATCACAAAGGGTTGGACACAACTGAAAAATAACTGAACAGCCACAACAATGATGTGCCAAACTCTGAGATAGATTCTAAGGTTTCAGAGATGAAAATCACATGGTCCCTGCTTTCAAGGAACTTATATTTTATCAGAGAAGACGATGTGTCCACATAGAAGTATCTGCAGAAAAAAATACAAAATGCCATACAGACAATGTAGTTAAGTGTAAGATAGTTAGGGAAGGAAGGCCTGAGCTGTTGGGAGATTAGGCAAAAGCTTCATATAGAAGGTGATGTTTAAGCTGCTTTTTGAAGGAAACGAAAAAGTTTAAGGTGGAGTGGTAAGGAAGGAAGGAAGTCTAAGGATAGGGGCAGGAAGTGCAAAGACACAGAAGCTGGAGAGAGGGAGAGTAATATGTGTGAAGAATAGAGAGAAGTCCAAGTTGGCTGGACTGTTAAATACAGGAAGGAAACACATATATGATGAGGCTGGAAAGAGGTTGGGACCAAATTCTGAAGAACTTTAAAAGCCAAATTGAGAAGTTTGTATGTCCTCCTAGGGGCAGTAGGGAGCTAATGGAATTTATTGAATAGGGAAATGGTTTGGTCTGGCCATTGCTTAAGAAAATTTACTTTGGTAGCCACATGGAAGATAGATTGGGAAGGAGACAAAATGTACCCAAGGATTCAGTTAGGAAGACATTTCAAAAGTTCAGGTAAGAAGTGATAGGGGCATGAAATAAAATGATTACCATGCACAAAGAGAAAAAGGGTCTGATGCAAGAGATGTTGTGTAGGTCCAAACAGTAAGACTGACAACTGATTAGATATGTGGGGAAAGGAAGATAACAAATCAAGGATAGTACGGAGGTCATGAACCTGGGAGGCTGGAAGAATGGCAGTGCCCTCAACAGAAATGAGGAAATGTGGTAGAGAGGAGGAAGGGAAAGAGTAGAATTAACACCTACTTCAACCAAGTCAAGAAGCCATTCTACTTAATGTTTATTTCCTGATCTGTGTACCACACAGCAGGATAATGGAAACTTTTCTGGGCTGAAATGTGTCCTTCTCTTAGGAAAGTAGGTCATTGTGCAGAGTTGGAACAAGGTCTTACTGACTTGACCAGTCCTGTGCACTTAACAGGCTTCTTCTGCAAACACCATCTCTAGTGTAGGTGTTAACACACACACACACACACACACACACACACACAGCCTGAGAATCACTTCATCCCAGGACTGGAAAACACCTCAGAAGTCATCTATTCCCACCTTTATCAAAGCAGAAATCCCCTGTACCATATTTCTGACGAGTGGTCATCCAGTCTTTGATTAAATACCACCAGGTGATAGAGAAGCTACCTTCTGAAGCAGCTTTTTCTACTTTGGTATAGGTCTAATTGTTAGGAAATTTTTTCCTTATATTGAGGTAAATCTAACTTCCACCCATTGCTCTTGGTTCTTTTCTCAGGGGCCAAGGTATTGTTCATTGTCTCAGTCATGTCTGGCTGTTTGTGATCCCATTTGGTGATTTCTTGGCAAAGATACTGGAATGGTTTGTCATTTTCTTCTCCAACTCACTTTACAGGTGAGGAACTGAGGCAAATAGGATTAAGTGACTTATCCAGGGTCACACAGCTAGTGTCTGTAGAACAAGGCTAATCCCTCTTCCACAGGAGCACTCTTCAAATACTCAATAACTACCATCTTCTTCATTCCCCCTGCCTGCCCCACAGTCAGGCTTTTTTCACCCAAAGAGAAGATTTCTTCCCATGACCCTCAGATGTTACTGTTAAAGTTTTTGTCCTCTCTGGCCACACACTAAGATGGACCTCCATAAAAATATACTTAAGTAGGTACACACAGATAGACATAAGGAGAAACATAAGAAGATAAGCAATGGCACATGGAGGTACACTAATATGTATCTATATCATGGAGGAACTAAAGAAAATAAATGGAAGATATTCATACCCAAACCAGGACAATGTGAGATAGTATGAAGAATTTCAGAGCCCAGGAAAGTAATGGGAGTAGGAGTAGAAAGACAGAAGGGTCCAATAGAATAATAATAAAGAAAAGTCCTAACTTTGTCGTGCTAGAGTCCAACTTGAAGTGATAGTCAACTGAATAGTTTTCTCATAGGCCTTCTTTTGTCTTGGTGTGGTCACTATTCTCAGAGGAAGGCTATTAAGATCATTCTGTGGTCAAGCGTATGTATGGAGAAGCTGGAGCATTTTCTTACCTATGGAATTCAATTAAAAATTTCTGCCTTTGCACAGGATATTGTATTAGGCACTTACTAGAGAAAAAAAATTAGACATGACAGTTTCTAGCTTCACAAAACTTAAAGTCTAGTAGGGGAATACGGCACATTACATTACCTACATAGTGAATGGTATATAGTAAGCATTTGATAAATGCTTTTTCATTCTATTACTTTCTTGGGATATTTAAAGAAGGTAATATTTGATGCAGGCTTTAAAGTGGAGGTGGAAATTCTACAGGGTGTGTATATGTAGGGGGTGGGGCAGTAAAGAGAGAAGCTACATGGTACAGTGGAAAAAATACAGGATTTGAATCTTGGTTCAGATTTTATCTCTGACGCTTGTGTGATATTGGGCAAATTGCTTACCTTCTCTTTGCCTTGGCTTCTTCTGTAAAGTGAAGGAGTTGGACTAGATGGCCTCTGAGATTCCTTTCAGTACTCAGTCTATGACCTTCTGAACAATAGAATCAAGATCTAGGGGGCAAGAAGGTATGGTGGTTTATATAGTTTGCATGGAGTATAGACTGGATGGAGGGAAGTAGGGTTGAGAGCTGGAAAGGTAGACAATGAGGCTAGATGTTGCCAAATCAGGGCAGGAAAATTAATTTTCTTTTCTTTTTCATTTAAATTTTATTTAGTTTTAATTTTATTCAGTAGACATTATTAGGCAATCAATGAAGGCTTTTGACCTAATCTATAGGGAAGGAAAGATGTTTAGCCATCCTAGTGGGGTAGCCGAAAGTGAAGAGTGGAGGTGGGAAGACCTGTTAGGACACATTTTGTAATTATGAGCAAAGGGTGGACCTAGTGAGGGTCTGAACTAGAGTGAAGGCATGAGAATAAAGATCCGGATGCAAGTATCTAGAGATATTTCAAAAGTAGAATCAATATGACTTGACAACTTAATTGAATATAAGTAGTGAAAATGTTAAAAATCTCACCAAGGTTTCAAACAAAGGATACTGGGTGAATAGTGCTACCAGAGGCATAAGTAGTAGCCAGAGGGAGGGCAGGTTTTATGGGCTTGCCTTAGTTTCCTCAACTGTAAAATAAGCTGGAGAAGGAAATGGCAAACCACTCCAGTATCTTTGCCAAGAAAACCCAAAATGGGGTCATGAAGAGTGGGACACAACTGAAATGACTGAGCAACAACAATAACAAAATAAATGTGATTCCCCACTCCCTGTGGGTATCTACAACTTGTTTAGGTTCATATTTCATTGTTTATATGTTCCCATAAGACTTCTGAATATTGACTAGTCAGAGTCACAATACACTACCTTACAGTGAACAGAGGACATTTCCTTAAAATAAAAATGCTAGAAAATGACAAGAAAATCACAACATTTCCAGAGATGGTCCTACAGACTTTCAGGAATGAAAGCTTGTGAGTCCACTTTAACTCTGTCGCTCATGTTTAAATCAAACCAATATAGGGGAGACATGAAAAGTGACTTGGTGACTTATCCAATTTCAAGAATACTGAAGGCAGAATTTCTCAGTGTCTGGGATTCCCACCATTATCCAGCACCAGAACATTGACTCCTCAGGATTATGTAGCCACTGCTCTCTGGCATAGGAAAGGGGAAACCTCCGTGGGCTACCAAAGTGCTTCAGAATTGATGCCCTAGAGGTTAGCACAAGCATAGGCAAGGAAGGAAGAGAATGCCCCATTGTCTGCTCGGCTTAGTAGGAGATGTGGCTCAAGCAAAGCCCAGGTGCCATGTCCATTTCTTCTCCTTTGCTGTGTCTGTCTCTTTCCTTTCCTCACCTCCTAGTTTTTGCAGGTCCCAGCATGAAATTTACTCTCATCTCTCTTTCGAGACCATATCTAGTCCCTTGCCAAGCATGCTGCAAATGTTTCTATGCAACCAAAATCTGAGTTGGAGTAACATCATCATCTGCCTTTTTTTGAGCAGGCTTCTAAAAGATAAAGTATCCCTTAAATGAACTTGTTTTGAACATGTTAAGTTTACTGGAGCTTTGAGGTGGAGATGCCCTATAGACAGTTGGAGAAGTGAGACTGGAGCGTGGGAGAGAAATCAAGGTTAGAGATAAAGATTTGGGAGTCATTGGTACAAATTGAAGTAGTAATTGAAATTATGAGAGGGAGATGATATTTCCAAGATCAAGAATACAAGAAGAAGGGAGAGCTGACCACTTCTTTTAAAGTATTGAGATGAGGAGGCAGAGGAACCAGAGAACAGTGGGTTAGAGAGTCATAAGGAGAATCTGAAGAATGTTACATCTTAAAAGCCAAAAGGACAGAGTATCCAGAAAGACTGGGTGATCAACAGTGTCAAAAACTACCTGAGAGGCCAAGAATGATGAAGACTAAGCAGGATAAAAGACTATTAATTTTGTCCATTAAAAGGTTGGAATCCTCTGAGAGAACAGTTTCATTCAATAGTGATAGAGAGAGAAGCCAGGTGGTATGGGTTTGGGGAGAGTTTCAGTGGTCAAAAAGAAATAAAAAGTAGAAACATTGGATGTAAACAATTACTTTTAAAAGTTCTGGCAGAAAAAGGGAGGAGAGAGATGGATGGCATGGCATCTGGATGGGGTAGATGAAAAAAGACTTTTTAAGAATTGGGAAGATCTGATTATGTTTGTTGTTATATAGGAAGGAGTCAGTGAAGGAGAGAAACTAAATATGCATGAGAGGGTTTCTCTCCACTTCTTACTTCAATGATGACTCTTCTATTAGATTGGAAGATCCTTGAGGGCAGGGACAGATACTTTTCATTTTTATGACTACAGTACCTTGTATAGTGCCTTGAAGAGTGTAGGTACTTAAATATTTGTTGAATTGCTTTGAATTGTCTCAAGAGGAAACCCAAAGTAAGCAGTATGATGGAGGTGGGGCTCCATGAACCCCACTTCATGGGGGTTATTTAATTATATTTATTCATAATGGCTTAAGTCACACGAAATAAACACTTCAGTGCAGAGGAAAGCATTCTGTAAGGAAGGGATGAGGAGGGCTACTCATTCAGTGAGCATCTGTGCCATTCTCTGTCAGCAGAAATTCCACTTGGTCTCCAGGCTGGTATCATAAAGTGGGATCAGATCCAGTTTTTTCTCTGATCTTTTTATCATCTTTGGTAATGAGTGGGCATCTTCTGATGATGGGGAATAACTGATTGAGGTCATCTTTGGAATTTTTCAAGTTCATTCATTTATTCAACATTGAACTAACTTGAATTAAGCACACACTTTGTGCCAGGTGAAAGGCATTTTGTTGCTTGGGATAGAGAGGTGGTATAGGAAAGACCTATATTCGGTTATTCCCCTGGCACAGGCTGGCACTATGACCACAGGCAAATCAATTAACCTCTCAATGCCCTCAGGCAGTTCTCTAAGATTCCAAATTACAGAAAAGTTTCCAATCACACCAGAAGTCATCCCACACAGATGAAACCGAAGTTTTGTACCCCTCTCCTTGCAAGGTACAGGTTAGGCAATGAATGAGATACAAAGACAACTAAGACAATGCTTTTAAATTGCTTATGGTCTATTGAGAGAAAGAAAACATCAACACAAGTAAATATAAGACAAATACAATATTGTTAATGCCTAAGAAAAATACAAACAATTCTTAAGTCAGCTGAAAAAAGATCACTTCCAGCTGGGAAAATTGTACAATGCTTTATAGAGAAGATGGTATTTCATAGGAACTAGAACAGGGGATCGTCTTTCCCAAAAACATAAATGAGTAAACCAAGGCAAGAGAGGTTAGGTAACTTTCCCAAGATCACACTGGATTCAAACCCAGGTTCTAAATTCAAACCTATACTCTAGAGTCAATACTCTTTCCATGACACCAATAGTGCCTTCCTTGAAAGATGGATGCCTAGTTCTTATTTACCTGTAGCTGATTGCTCTTGGGCTCACTTTTCTTAATAGCCTCTGCTAATCAGCCTAGCTGGTATATCCCTGGGCATAGTTGGCTCTGCCAGCCAGAGTGATCTAGAAGTATTTATTACCTTCCCCAGAGCCAGACAGTGAAGAATGTGTGTGTGTGGGGGGGGTAGAGATTGGGGGTGGGTTTGGGTGTGTGGTGGAGGATAGGAGGTCCCCAGCTATTGTGATCTTAGTGGCACCAGTGGCTCTCCTACACTAACTTTTCCAGCAAGACATTCCCATTTATTTGTAAAGGCTTTTTAGTTTAAGCCACCAAAACATCTCCAGAGCAAGACTATGAGGGTCAAAATAGGCAGATTTTTTTTCTGTGGGGAAGGATTACATCAGGGGTGTTAGGGATACCCTGTGAAGCACCATGCTAAAGATTCCTGAAAGAGCAGTGTGAGTTTTTTGTGTACGGAGGTGAGACAGAAAGGAGTAGTTGGCCACTGAAAAGGGAAGGAATGTCAAAGATAGAACTTACCGTGGGTACACTATAACTTGTTCAGTCTCTTCCGAGTGAAGAACAACACCTTCCCTCCTTTCCCACCCTTCCTTCCCAAGTCTATCATCATTACCTCAATTCTCACTCTCTCGGTTCCATAATTAATGTGGCTGCGCTGGTCATAAACATGCCCCTTGTAAGCAGCAATCTTTCTCATTATGGGCTATAACAGATTGTTCGGATTTTCCTCATGGATAAATCATCCTGCTTGTTACGTGGCTGGGATCTTGTCCTAGAATTGATGAAGCTGTATAGGTCATGTCTCTTCCCTGGTCCCCAGGGGCTGGGAAACCAATGGTGAACATCCCTGAGGGTTGGGGACAATGTTCAGAGTCTACATCCTTGAACATCTTCCTCTACCTTTCTAGCCCACAAGTGTCAACTGTAGGATAAAGTTCATAGGATCATAGATTTGGGGAGGGAAGGGTCCTTCCAGGTCATCTAGTTCAATTTTACAGAGGAGGAGACTGAGGCCCAGAGAGGATAAATGACTTGCCCAAGGCCATACAGGAATTAAATGGCAGAGCAAGGGTTTGAGCCTAGATTGTCTTTCCAAATCCAGCACTTCCCATCGCACCACACTCAAACTCCTTAATTTGAAATTTAAGACTGTCTACCATCTGACACTGGCCTTACATCCCAATCTTTCCCGGCAGCTCCCACCCCTCTCCCCCATGAACCTTCTGCATAGGATCATAGTTCTGAAGTTAGAAAGGCAACTACAGATTTGTCCTTGGTGCTGAGTTTGCAGGGTTCTAAAAAACTTATAATTTTTTTTAGTAGCTTAGAAGCAGGAACATCTATTGTCCATTTAGTGGGAATAATTAGTTAAAACAGGAAGCTAGCAGATGGCAAGCTCTTCCTCTCTTGAGGGTTATACTTCAGGTGAGTTCTTCTGAAGCCCTGCCCCTCCCCGCCTTCCCTAAGGTGTGTTTTGGATCATCTGCTTGCTGTATAAAAATGACTAGTTACTACTGTAAGCACCTATTATATGTGGCACACTCTGCCAGGCAGTAGGGATCCAAACCAAAATGTATTCTCTGTCCTCAAGGAGCTTACACTCAATATGCTTTTGCATTCCAGCATTCAATTCAACATTGTTATATGGCAGCAAAGAAAGCCAAGCAATCTTTAGGTTGCATTTAGACAGGCATAGTGTCCAGGGCAAGGAGTATCGTTAAAGGGGGCACTATCATTCTGCTATACTCTGACCTGATCAGACCACATATGGATTAGAACAGTATTTTGCATTCCTTGTCATTCTGTATGCTTTCCTCCCAAAACCAAGTGGAAGGGGTACCAGGGTATCACAGAACCACAGAATCTTGCAATTCAAAGGGATGTGCACATTGCTAACGCCAGAAAATCCTCCTCTTTAGAGCACAGAGGTATTTTTTTGTGTGTGAAAAGTCAACAAAAGTGAATTACAGGCTTCAAGCCTCTGGTGGATTGTAATACCCAAGAGAATACAATTCTTAAACCTTTCTGAGGATACACAAATGTTTTGTTGAGGCAGTGCACCTCCACATTTCTCACCATCCTCCAAGGCCTGGATCCAGCTCCACCTTCTCCACCAAGCCTTTGCTGGTTACCAAATTCTGAGTTGGTCTCTTGGTCCTCAGTGTTCCAATAACATTCACAGAATTTCAGAGTTCAGAGCAGGGGCATTCTGGAACAGAACAAGCCTTTACCACAAAGCAGAATTTCAAATACTCAAAGCCAGCCAGCATATCCCCTGAGTGTTTTCTTCTCCAAATTAAACATCTCCAGTTCTTTTAACAGATCCTAGTAAGCTCTGAATGCCTTCTTTTGAATACTTTTCAACTTATCAATGACCTTCCTAAAAGGTAACCCCCGACCTGAGCACTAATCCGTATGTGGTCTGATCAGGTCAGAGTATAGCAGAATGATAGTGCCCCCTTTAACGATACTCCTTGCCCTGGACACTATGCCTGTCTAAATGCAACCTAAAGATTGCTTGGCTTTCTTTGCTACTATATAACAATGTCAAACCAACTTGACTGATTTGTTTGGAGTGGTTTCAATCCACTCAACCCCCCAGATCTTTTTTCATTGTATCACTCATTTGACTTTGACATGTATCACTTCCTACTTTAGGTTGTTAGTTACCTTTGCATGTGGATTTGTCCTGAATCCCCAACTTGACTCTAACCTTCCATTGAATGGAAACCCAGGTTCTTCCTATACTATTTCATATCTCCCACCTCGGTTTCAGCCCCATGTCTGGCACAAATGGGGCAGCATGGAGTGAAAGGACACTTAGGGGAATTCAGTTCTTATCTGACATTATCTCACCCTGTGACCTCGGGCAGTCTCTTTACCTCTGTGGACTCCAGGTTCCTCATCTATAAAATGAGATGGTTGGATCAGGAGATTTCTTCCAGCTCTGACACTCTGTGGCTCTTTACTCAATAAATATGTGTTGATTAGCTGGTTTCCTTCCAATGATAATGGCCTAGGGAAAATGTTGCCCCCCTTATTGCTTTAATTTTAGCCTTTACAACCAGGCAGCCCCCTCCTTAGCACAACCCACTAGATCCCTTATGGATCGCTAGGTGGCACATTGAAGAAGCACCGGACTTGGGGTCAGGACGACCTGAGTACAAATCCTGCTCTGTGATTCTAGACAAGCCACTTAACCTCTCTAACCTAATTTAAGCGTCTTTAAAATGGGGATGATAATAGCACCCATTGTCAGGGTTGTTGTGAGGATTAGACGGGATGACACATAAAATGCTTAGCAAACTTTAAAGCAGTATATAAATGCTAGCTATTGTCTTGCAGAATTCCACAATAGCAGGGGTCTGCTTCAGTTCCCAAGACTACCCTTGGCAACACTCCTTTGCACCAGTTCTTTTCTTAGTCCAACTCACTTCTCTCCCGACAGAGTGTAAGTGCATTTCAAGACGTTATTATTTTTTATACAGCTTTTCTGCTGGAATTAAAAAAGAAAACCTACCTTCCTTTGCTAATGACTACAGAGCTTTGGCCTTCTTAAGGATAGGGGTGGATGCCACTGGAGGAACTCATTGATTCCAACACTACCTATTTCTTCACTTGATGCCTTTTTGGCAGTGACTATGATTTCAACAAGTTCCTCAGACTCCTTTCCTAAAAAGTTTACTTTCACTGGCAATTTGTTGGCCCTTTCTAGAGCATTGTATTTGAAAAGAAGAATTTAAAGAGGGACATTGTATTTAACCCCAAAGAATGGATTTCCAATTGTGGAAGCTCAGGCATGGTAACAACTGGGTGGAAGAGGTTTTGTTTGTCTTTTGTTTTTTGTTTTAATTTATTTAATATATTTAGTTTTCAGCATTGATTTTCACAAAAGTTTGAATTACAAATTTTTTCCCCATTTCTACCCTCCCCCTACTCCAAGATGGTGTATATTCTGGTTGCCCCATTCCCCAGTCAGCCCTCCCATCTGTCACCCCACTCCCCTCCCATCACCCTTTCCCTTCTTCTCTTGTAGGGCAAGATAAATTTCTATGCCCCATTGCCTGTGTATCTTATTTCCTAGTTGCATGAAAAAACTTTATTTTGTTGTTGTTGTTTTTGAACATCTGTTTTTAAAACTTTGAGTTCCAAATTCTCTCCCCTCTTCCCTCCCCACCCACCCTCCCTAAGAAGGCAAGCAATTCAACATAGGCCACGTGCATATCATTATGTAAAACCCTTCCACAATACTCATGTTGTGAAAGATTAACTATGCTTTGCTCCTTCCTAACCTATCCCCCTTTATTGAATTTTCTCCCTTGACCCTGTCCCTTTTCGAAAGTGTTTGTTTTTGATTACCTCCTCCCCACGTCTGCCCTCCCTTCTATCATCCCCCCTTTTTTATCTTCTTCCTCCTTCTTTCCTGTGGGGTAAGATACCCAATTGAGTGTGTATGGTATTCCCTCCTCAGGTCAAATCCAATGAGAGCAAGATTTACTCATTCCCCCTCACCTGCCCCCTCTTCCCTTCCTACAGAACCACTTTTTCTTGCCACTTTTATGCAAGATAATTTACCCCATTCTATCTCTCCCTTTCTCCCTCTCTCAATATATTCCTCTCTTATCCCTTAAATTGATTTTATTTTTTTCGATATCATCCCTTCATATTCAACTCACCCTGTGCCCTTTGTGTGTGTGTGTATATATATATATACCTACATATATACATACATAGACACACACATATGTATATATATGTATACACACACACACACATATATATATATGCATATTCCTTTCAGCTACTATGATATTGAGGTCTCATGAATCATACACATCATCTTTCTATGTAGGAATGTAAACAAAACAGTTCAACTTTAATAAGTCCCTTATGATTTCTCTTTCTTGTTTACCTATTCATGCTTCTCTTGATTGTTGTGTTTGAAAGTCAAATTTTCTATTCAGCTCTGGTCTTTTCACTGAGAAAGCTTGAAAGTCCTCTATTTTATTGAAAATCCATATTTTGCCTTGGAGCATGATACTCAGTTTTGCTGGGTAGGTGATTCTTGGTTTTAATCCTAGCTCCACTGACCTCTGGAATATCATATTCCAAGCCCTTCGGTCCCTTAATGTGGAAGCTGCCAGATCCTATGTTATCCTGATTGTTTTCCCACAATATTCAAATTGTTTCTTTCTGGCTGCTTGCAGTATTTTCTCCTTGACCTGGGAGCTCTGGAATTTGGTGACAATGTTCCTAGGAGTTTTCTTTTTGGGATCTATTTGAGGAGATCTGTGAATTCTTTCAATTTCTATTTTACCCTCCGGCTCTAGAATATCAGGGCAGTTCTCCTTGATAATTTCTTGAAAGATGATACCTAGGCTCTTTTTTTGATCATGGCTTTCAGGTAGTCCAATAATTTTTAAATTGTCTCTCCTGGATCCATTTTCTAGGTTAATGGTTTTTCCAATGAGATATTTGACATTGTCTTCCATTTTTTCATTCCTTTGGTTCTGTTTTATAATATCTTGATTTCTCATAAAGTCACTAGCTTCCACTTGCTTCAATCTCATTTTTAAGGTGTTATTTTCTTCAGTGGTCTTTTGGACCTCCTTTTCCATTTGGCTAATTCTGCCTTTCAAGGCATTCTTCCCCTCATTGGCTTTTTGGAGCTCTTTTGTCATTTGAGTTAGTCTATTTTTTAAAGTGTTGTTTTCTTCAATATTTTTTTCAGTATTTTTTGGGTCTCCTTTAGCAAGTCATTGACTTGTTTTTCATGGTTTTCTTGCATCATTCTCATTTCTTATCTCAATTTTTCCTCTACTTCTCTAACTTGCTTTTCCAACTCCTTTTTGAGCTCTTCCATGGCCTAGGACCAGTTCATGTTTTTCTTGGAGGCTTTTGGTGTAGGCTCTTGCTCTTTGTTGACTTCTTCAGGCTGTATGTTTTGATCTTCTTTGTCACCAAAGAAAGATTCCAAAGTCTGAGACTGAATCCGGGTGCATTTTCGCTGCCTGGCCATGTTCCCAGCCAACTTACTTGACCCTTGAGTTTTTAGTTGGGGTATGACTGCTTATAGAGCAAAGAGTACTTTGTTCCAAGCTTAAGGGGATGAGCCGTTGATTTCAGAGCTATTTCTATATAGCCAACTCTGCCACCCCAGCACTCCTCCTTTCTCTAGAACCACCAACCCGGACCTGACGCAAATCTTCAGCAGGCTCTTCACTCCTGCTCTGATCCGCCTCTTAATTCCTCCCACCACGTGGGTCTGGGGCTGGAAGTAACTGCAGCTGTAGTTCTGTAGCTGCACCTCCCCTGCTGCCCCTGGAGCGGTGGCCAAACCTCGAACTCTGTCCCCCGCAGCTTTTCCCACTAACCATCTCTGTTGTTTTTGGTGTTTGTGGGTTGAGAAGTCTGGTAACTGCCGCAGCTCACTGATTCAGGGTGCTAGGGCCTGTTCTGCCCAGCTCCTGGTCTGGCTGGTCCTGCTGCCTCCCACGCTGAGCTCCGCTCCCCTCCACTCTGTGTGCGATAGACCTCATCCAGCAACCATCCAGGCTGTCTTGGGCTGGATCCCTGCTTCCCTCTGCTATCTTGTGGGTTCTGCAGTTCTACAATTTGTTCAGAGCCATTTTTATAGGTTTTTGGAGGGACGTGGTGGGGAGCTCACACAAGTCCCTGTTTTCCAGCCACCATCTTGGCTCCACCCCTGGAAGTCTGACTTCCCACCGAGGTTTTGTTTGTTTATGGTGCTTCTTGTGTTTCTCAAGACTCCTAAATTTGGGATTGGGCCAAAGGTGGGGAACCTTCAGCCTTAAGGCCAAGGATGGCCTTCTAGGTCCTTAAGGGCTGCCTTTTCACTGAAAACAATGGCAGGTGATAATGGCAGATAAGAACTGAATTCTCCTAAGTGCCCTTTCACTCCACACTGCCTTTTGACTGAAAAGGCAGCCCTTGAGGACCTAGCAGACCATATATGGCCTTAAGGCTGAAGATCCTCCACCCCTGGATTAGGCAGACCCAGGTTTTTCCTCAAACACTCAAAGCTCCTTTGGTTCAGCTTCAAAGCCTCTGCAGAGTCCCCCAAAGGGAATCTGGTTTAATAAGTAGGCTCCTAGGGCTTCCCTCTCACACACACAATTGAGAGAGGTCATCTTGGAGCCTGGGGCAAAGTGGTGCCTACCTCTCAGAGGCCTGCCTGGTTCCTTGCCATGCTTCATAAAAGGTCATTGCACCTGGAGGGAGAATTTTCCGATTTTAATGAGGAGAATGAGGCCTTTCAGTCACCTTGTTGCTAACATATATCCTCTAATCCCCAATTAAGGCTGGGGCCTTAGCTGTATCCGGCATCTGGTTCCCAGTTGGAACAGTAATTGCCACTTCTCTCCTTCCCTCCCTCCTTCTCTGGTGGGAGGGGCCACTTGAAACCTGGCCAAGGTGACTCTGGCTGAGCTCTCAAGACTTCTTTGCAAACAGGCTTAGATTAGCTGTTAGGCTTTTGCTTTTTTTTTAACCAGTTCTCATGGTTTTCTCTCTCCTCCTAGCCCTGCTCATTGAACTGTTTCTTCCCTTCCTTGCCCCAGTACCTTCCAAATGATGGCCTCAAAAGACTGTGGTCAGATAGAAAGTAGAGGATAAGCATGGGGTTACATTGTCCACTCTGACTCAAACTCCACCTAGACTGCCCCAATCTGACGACGGATGGAAGGGACCTGAGAGGCAATCTGGTCCAAATCACAACCCAAAAGCAATCCCCACTACAACATACTTGATAAGTGGTCATCCAGTCTCTGCTTGAAGATCCTCAATCCCTACCTCCTGAGGACCATTTCACCTACAGGGACTGAACCTGTGAGAGAGAACTCCTGGGCAAGGACATAAACTCTACCAATGTGAGTCAGCTCCTTCTCTGCAATGGCAGAGTCTTAGAGAGTTTTCTAAAGCCCTGAAAGGTTAAGCCATATATCCATTATGTGTCAGAGCTGGGACTTGAACGCTTATCTTCTTGGCCTGAAATAATTCTCATTGGTATAGGGCAGGGATGGGGAACCTGTGGTCCTCTAGGTCCTCAAGTGCAGCCCTTTGACTAAATCCAAACTTCACAGAAAAAACCCTTCAGTCAAAGGGTCATTCTAATCCAGTATCAATAAGTACATATCTGAAAAATTTAAAATTAAAAAAATGTTCAGGAAAAAAGGGCACTAGCAGCAGTGGGATAAGATCAGGAAAGGATTCATGTAGAAGGTAGTGATTAAGCTGAGTCATGAAGGAAGGAAGGGAATCTTTGCGGTGGAGGAGAAGAGGGAGTGAACTCCAGGCACAGGAGATGGCCATCTCTAGTGTGGTCTCTCTTCCTGCTCTTGACATTATAGTTAACCAGTTCAAGAGCTTGGCTATTCCAGTGGCAGCTGCTCAGGGGTATATTTTAAAATGCTTTCATTAGAGGGCAAAGGAGGAAGTCCCAACAGATGCTTTCTTCTTAAAAAGAGAAGTCAGGGGTTTAAACATGCCAGGTGCTCACTGTCCATCTTCCAAAGAGAGATCTTAAGAGCTTATGGCTTCACTTTGTACTTGGGTCGTGTTACAATAATGTGTCACTTGATGTTAAAAAAATTGTCTAACCAGCTCAACTGTGCCTGCCTTTTATTTCCTTATCTTTGCTTTTTATGACCTTCTGTCCCAATCTGCTCCAGCACATTTGATAGTGGGACTTTCCCACAAGAGTTCAGCAATGTAGAAAATAATGGCCTTTTATCATGACATGTTTGAACTCACCCAAGGGAAGGACCAAAGCCTAACTTGAAACACTTGGGGACAGGAACATGGGGACAGTGGTAACAATACAATTATGTGTAGTAAGGGCGGCCCCCACATGTATCATGGGGGCATTATGGGGCTGGGGGAGTCCTACTTAGTTTTCATAACTTCTGAAAGGACTGGCAGCTATGTGATAGGGTAGCCAAAAAAAGTGTGCACGTGGGGGTGGGGGGAGATTATATACTCCATTAAAAAAAGTATGGTATACAGGAGCAGGAATGTACTAAGCTTGCTAGTAGCTACTATTCTTGTTGTTCAATCATTTTTCAGTCGTGTCTGACTCTTCACGACCCCATTTGGCATTTTCTTGGCAAAGATTCTGGAGTGGGTTTCCATTTCCTTCTCTGGCTCATTTTACAGATGAGGAAACTGAGGCAAACAGGGTTAAGTGACTTGCCCAGGGTCACACAGCCAGTAAGTGTCTAAGGCCAGATCTGAATTCAGGTAGAGGAGTCTTTCTGACTCCAGGCTCAGTGCTCTATCCAATATAGCACCACCTAGCGGCCCTATAGTTGTAGTCTTCCCTAATTAGATTGTATCTAATCATGTTTAGTTCTAGATACCACATTCTAGGAAGATTTTTATAAACTAGATAAATGCAGAGAAGAACAACCAACAAAATAACAATAACAGTTCAGCAACTTAATGTTAACAAGACATTTTGCATGTATTGTCTCATTTGATCCTCATGACAATCCTGCATCTCCACTTTCTGAATGAGGAAACTGAGAGAAAGGCTAAGTAATTTGTCCAGGGTTACAAAGATGAGATTGAGGCAGAATTTGAACTAAGATCATCCTGACTTCAAGTCTAGTACTCCATGTATTATGGCAGGCTGTATGAATAGCCTTGCGATTATTCCATATTATAACTGATTGAAGGAAATGGTTGGGGACATTTAGCTCAAAGAAGAGAAATTTTGGTGGACGAGCACAAAATCCTAGATTTTACAAAGCTGGAAGGAACCTCAGTGGTCATCTAGTCCAACCCATTCATTTCACAGATGAGGAAACTGAAGTCTAGATAAGCTAATTGACTTGCCCAATGTCACACATGTAGTAAGTGACTAAATCGAGACCTGAACCTGGGTCATCTGACTCTGAAGCTAGTGCATGTAGTAGCCTTCTTCAAGTGTTTGAAAGGAAGTGTTTGAAATGGAAGAAAGATTAGATTTGTTTGGTATGAAACCCAAGGGCAGAACCAACAGATGCAAGTCAGAAAGGAACAGGTTTAGGTTTGCTATAAGAAAAAACTCCCAACAATCAGAGCCAGCCAAAAATGGAATGGGCTGTCTCAAGACACTGTCCTTCCCGCACTGGAGGTCTTCAAGCAAAGGCTGACTGACCATTTGTCAGGGTTGTTGTGGAGAGGATTTTTGTTCAGGCAAAGGCTAGATGAAAGGACCTCTGAGATCTCTTCAAAATCTGCTCTTCTATAATTCTGTGATTTCATGATTCAGTCCATGACCCTTTTAATTTAGTAGTTTACTACTTTTGTTCCCCTCCTAGATGGTCTCTCAGATCTTAGTTTCCATGACTTTTATTGTCCTCTCACCCACCTCCTCAATTTCCTTTACTGGATCACTGCCAGTCATCTTGACTTTTGTCTAGCCAGTAGACTCGATGATTCTGAAGGAGAGAATGAGGCTGATGCCTTTGTTCAGCTCTGCCTCGCTCAAATCCAATTCATGTGCAAGTCAAGATGTGACCCTCATGATGTTATTGGTTCTCTTCGAGAACAAAGGACGAACAATAACAACAATAATTTCTTTTACTGAATAATCATCTACCTCCTACCCCCTAAATGTGGATGTGTCCCAAGATTTTCTTACGCCCCCTTCCCTTCTCTCTACACTCTTCTCTTGGTGATCTTATTGACTTTGCAAATGATCCCAAGTCTACATATCTGCTCCTAATTGCACTGTCCTAAACTCCAGTCATCCATTTATGACTGCCCACTGGACATCTCCCCTTCCATGTCTTGTTGGCATCTCAACTTTAACAAGTCCACAACTGAACCTATCATTCCCCCTTCAAGAACCTTACCTATTTGTTTGGAGGTTGCCACCATTTTCCTTGCCACTTTGGTTTGTGAAAACTCTTCCCTCTCCCTCATATCCCATATCCAATTATTTGGTAAATCCTGTAAATTCTACCCCTACAAAATCTCTCCTCTTTGCCTCTGTCCATTTGCACAGCCACAACCTCAGTAAGGCCCTCTTCACCACAGGCCACCTAATAGCTCCTGAGGTGTCTCCCTGCTTCCACTGTCTCCTCTCTTCAATCTATCCTTCACACAGCTGCCAAAAATAATCTTCCTATGACACAGATCCAATCACACTATTACTTCTGTCAGCAATTCCTTATTGCCTGCATCTGGGCTACAATATAAACTCCTTCACGTAGTACTTTTGATTTCCACGGTCTGCCTCCACCCAAACATCCCACCTTTCTTCCATATCACTCCCCTTCTGTCTTCAAGTTAAATTGGACTCAATATTTTACCTACCCCCCTTTTGCATCCACACAAGGTGTCCCCTAAGCCTGGATTATACTCTGCTCTTATTTCCCCTTTTCAGAATATTTTCCATCAAGGCTCAGTTTGGGTGCTTTCCCCTTCATGAAACCTTTCCTGATCTCCCATTTGTCAGTGTTCCATCTCTTCTCCAATCCACTCTTGATACAAAACCACAAGAAATCCAGATTGAAGGGGACCTTCAAAATCATCTCCTATCTCATTTAGTCCAATTCCTCTCATAGTTAAAGTCTAGCCACAACCTGCCTTTCTGCAGTGAAAACTCGTAGGGTTGTAGGTTTACAATACTGCTCCTAGTTGAGCAGAATAAAACTAATTCCTCTTTCAATATTCTCTTCTCCAGACTGAACACCCCTCATTCTTTCAATAGATCTGTGCTTGGCATGGTCTTTAGTCCCCTTACTATCACAGTCACCCTCCTCTAAATACTCCAACTTATCATTATCTTTCTTAAAATGGGGGACCCAGTCCTGAACATGACCCTGCAGGTGTGGTCTGATTGGGGCAGAGGACACTGCTGCATGCGTTTCCTCCTCCTGATTGTTGGCTGACTAAGATGGTGGTGATGACGTCGATGACAAATGCTGATGAACGATAATGATGTAAGTATCAGATGATGGCCCTGTCCTCTCATGGTGAGGGCTACTCTAATAAGCCAGAGCCAGGGTATTTGTGTGCATGTTTATATGTGCATGTGTCCAACTATGCACACATATCTATTCTCTTGTCATTACAAGAGGGAACAATGAATGGGGACTCTGGAAGCCTTATTTATGGCCATCTCTGCTATTAATTTGCCATGTGACTTGGAGCAAGTTATCTAATCTCTCTAGGCCTCTGTGTCCCAGGATCTAAAATGAAGATGATGGTACCTGCACTGTCCACCTCACAGGGAAAGATACAATGGCTGTGAAAGTACTTTGAAAATGACAATATGTCATACAACTGTGTAGGATAAGAAAACAAATGAGTCACCCCACAAGCATTTTTAAGTGCTTACTACGTGCCAGACACCGTGCTAAATGTTGGGGATACAAAGAAAGACAGAAACAGTCCCTGCCCTCAAGGAGCTAACAGTCTCATGGGGGAGACACCATGTAAATAACCAGGTGCATACAAGTTCTATACTGAATAGATTAAGGTAATCTGAAAGGGGAAGGGATTGGCAGCTCACATTAAATGATGAGATAGGCTTCAGGCAGGTTCAAGAAGATTCTGAAGACCAAATTAGAGTTAATATGAAGGATAAAAACTTCTTAGCAGCATCTTGAGTTTATGCTTGCCGGCTATTGGCAAAATAAACAATGTTTCCAGGAAAGTGAGAGGCAGTTCTTTCTGCAAGCTCCCTCCCATTTCCCCTCTCCTTCCCTCCCTTGGAGGAGAAGCTGATAATTGCCCGGAGGTAGGAGCATGATCTCCTCTCCCTCATTTCTAATTTGCAGGCGGCTGTGCCTACTGCCCAATTGTCAGCACATTTCACGGATGGAGAATGAGGTTCCTGAGAGGAAAGAAGAGATGGAAAAAGGGAAAAACCCAAAGCAATTTGGAAATTGATGATTAATTCACAGCACAATTCAGGAACGGTTCAGGCTGGCAGGGCCCAGGGTCCAAAGAGTCGGCTGTGCCATTTAACCCAAAAGCATTCAGGTGATCAAATGACAAAGAAAGTTAGGGACAAAAACTAGATGGGAAACATACAAAGGAACACACACACCTGTCCTCACTCCACCCCATCACTCCATTATGTAAACCCATCAGTCAGCACACTAAGGTCATCACTGAACCATTTCTTCCTATTAATCCAGTACTCTCAACCTGGGAAAGAGAATGAGTCAGAATTACTTCTCATCAGGGGAGGAATCTCACCGCATCTGCATAGGACTGAGTAGTCATTAGTCTGCATGCAGTACCGAAGCTGTCCAGATCAGGGTGGGGGGGATGGGGGAAAGACAGAAATGGAATCCTTCAATGAGAGACAAAAAAATCTCAGATTAGATGATAAATTCTGGAAAGAAGTAGTTTTTTTTAAAAAAAAAAACAAAATACATTTGAGTTTGTATTTTGTAATTGCAAGTTGGAGTTGGAAGAGAAGGAAGGATGGTTGTTGATGTGAGGAAAGAAAAAAAACCATAACATTATATAAATTTGAGGTATCTGAACTTACCTCTGAGTAAACGATAGATGGAAACATCACACATACAGACTCTCTCTACACTCTTGCCACCTAACATGGATAACTCAGGATACTTCCTACTCACCTACCCCCAATATAAGTCCATCTAAGCTTTGATTTAATTGAATAAGCATTTACCACTTACTATATGCTAAAATCCACTCTAAGTGAAAGGGAGGATATGGTATATAAAATGAGATCCCTTCCCACAAATAGTTTATGGTCTAATTGGAAAGACAATATCTATGCACACAAAACAATTAAATAACAATTTAGGCAGGAAGACCTGGATTCAAATCCTACTTTAAGCACTTACTAGCTGTTTGACCCTGTCCGGGCCTCAGTTTCTTTATCTGTAAAAGGGAGTTGGACTTGATGGCCTGTAATGTTTCTCCCAGCTCTAAATCTGTGATCTTGTCATGAAGTGCAAAGGCGTACTCTTTCTTTACCTTTACTTCCTAGAATCCTTAGCTTTTTCCTTCAAGGCTCAGTTCAGGTGGCACCTCCTCTACTTCCTCACATAATCTGGCATCTATGCATCTGGATACCTGTTATAGCCCTCCAGTAAACTTCCTTGGGGCAGGGATTATCTTTTTATCATCAGCCTCTATCATTGAGCCCCTATTAAGCATTTGATGCTTCTTGAATTGAAATACATTTATTTGGGGGGCAGCTAGGTGGTGCAGTGAGTAGAGCACTGGCCCTGGAGTCAGGAGGACCTGAGTTCAAATCTGGCCTCAGACACTTGGCACATGTGCTAGGTGTGTGGCCTTGGGCAAGTCACTTAACCCCAATTGCCCTGCCCCCCCCCAAAAGCTAAGAAATATATTTATTTGAAAGAGATGTTTAAACAGCAAATATTATTGGAATTCAGAGAAATTAGTGATCAGTGGAAGAAGGAGGAGTTAAGAAGGCCCAACTGAAAGAGGCAAGATAATTTAGGCCTTGAAGATCAAGCAAGATTTGGATAGGAGAGCAAAGATGGGGAGGGTAGTTGTTCTGAATGGCGAAGGGCTGTGGGGTACAGGGAGCAGCATACAATCTCCTCCCAATGCCATACATCTGCTCCTGGCCAGAGGAAACTCTGAAAGTGCTTTGTATATAATGAATTTCTTCCCTTACCCAAAGGCAATTCATGTTCATTTTAATTAAGTTGGTGTAATGGAAAGACAGTGGATTGGAATCAGGTAAACTGAGGCATAATTCTAGCTTTGCCTCTACACACTTTGTGACCTTGGGCAACTAGCGTGATCTTTCTGTGGCTCAGTTTCCTCATTTGTAAAATGTAGGGGGTTGAACCAGATGATCTCCGAAGTGTTTCTCAGCTCTGACATTCTATGAGTCTAAGACATTTGAAATTTCCTATTAGTCATCAACTGAAGAGAGAACAGTGCTAAGCTGCTTTCCTCTCAGGCCTCTAGGCTTTTCTTTTAATCCTAATAACTCTCCTTATTAGCTAAAGCTGTTTTATTTATTATTATATCATGGCTATCATAATAGCTGTTATTTTATCTTGCTATTTACCAGACCCCATCCTGTGTTATTCCCAGGAAAAAGCCATCATTTAGCAACGGACCAGAAACTGGCTGGTTCTATCCAGAAACAAATGACGCTTAAATAAATTCATCTATCTGTCTCTTCCTCTTTCCTTACCTGCACACCCAAGAACCCTGGCAAATCTCTTTGCCCTTATAATTTCCTGAAGTGAGCCGGCACTTCGGACTGGAGGATGGGCTTCTGATAATTTCCTGTGTAGATACCTTGTGATACTATTCTGTCCTTTTCCAAGTTCCCCTGCCCTATCACCCAGAAGGGGCGAAGAGTCACTTTCCCTTAAGTTCTTTATCCAAATCCTATTCCCCACCTCTTCTCTCAGGCCTTCCAGATTAGAAGCCACCTCCTCTCTACTTCGTCACTTCCCCAACTGACTCAGCACCTTAGGAAGTTTGCAAGTAGCAAAAAAATTTGAGTGAGAAAAAAATCTAAAGAGTCCTTGACAAAACCAGGAGGTATGGAGCAAGCATTAGGATGAGTTGCGGAGAAGAGGAAAGAAGACATAGACTGCACAAGATCACAGCATCCTAGATTTAGAACTGGAAGTGACTTTAGGAGGTCATCTAATCCGACTCTCTCATTTAACAGGTGAGGAAATTGATGTCCAGAGAGGATTTGGCCAAGGTTGTCCAAGTATCAAAAGGCAGAAGCAGGATCTGAATTCAGGTTTTCTGACTCCAGTTCAGTGCTCTTTTCACTATACCTTCCTTCTAGACTCTAGAATCAAGAACCTGACTTAGGTCTTACTAGAAAAAGCTGACAAGGAATCTGTAATTTTACATTTTACATGCACTAGAATCATGAACTGGGGAGTTGAACCTTTGGAGTCATCCTCAAGATGGTGCTGATTGGCTTTCTCCATGGAGTTACCTTGAACTGATGAGATCAGGAAATACCCAGGAAGGAAGAGGATCCCTACCCCAACACCCACCTTTTCCTCTCTTCCTCCCTCCTCCTTCAGCAAGGGATTAAAAACCAGAAAGGTCAAAAAATTTTACATAAGCCTATAAACTGAGAGTTAGGGAGCAACTGAAAATTACATCCTCAGCAGCTTAGGAATCTCATAATCTATTGGATTTTGAATTTCACTGGGTTCTTGCTTAGAGGGGCTGTGTGGACTTCAGCTGAAGAAAGTCAGAGGATCTGAGAATTTTGGAAGTTTAGAGTTGGAAGGGATCCTATATGCCATATGGTCCAACCTCATTATATAGAGGGGGAAACTGAGGCCTGAGGAAAGGGAGCAGCTTGCTTTCATGGTCCTTGTATAATTGTACAGCAGCAAGCTAGCTCTGCAAACAACACACTGCATAGCATTGCTCCCCAAATAATGTTGGGTTCAAAAAAGTTTCACATGTACCTGATGGGAAGGCACAGCTAAATGACAGTATACCTGAAAAAGACTCAAGGGTTTTGGGAGGCTTCATACTAATGTGTTTCACTAGTGGGATGTGGTAGCAGAAAAGCAAGTGAAATCTTAAGTTTCTTGAAGAGAGACATTACATCCAGAAACAAGGAGGTGATAGACCTCTGTACTCTGCCCAGGTCAGGCCACATCTGATTCCATTGTCAAGTCATTTAACCTAACTGGGCTTCAGTTTCTTTCATCTGCCAAATGAGGAGATTGCTTCTGAGGTCTCTTCCAGCTCTAAATCCATGATTGTTTCCCATTATGAACACTGAATTTTAAGAGAGACATTGATAAACTGAAGGGTGCTCCAGAAAAGGGAAATTCAGATGGTGGGAGGTCTCTAGATGATGCCATGTGTTTGAAGAAATTGGGAAATGTATAACCTGGAGAAGAGGTATCTTAGGAGCTGTCCTCAAATATTTGAAGGGCTGTCACAGGAAGGCAGATCATACAGGTTCTGCTCAGGCCCTGAGGGTAGAACTTGGAGCAATGGGGAAGGTAATGGAGAGGTAATTTAGGCATGATGTAAGTAAAAACTTCCTAATTAATTAGAACTCTCCAAAAGTGGAATTGACGGCTTTGGGAAGTTGTATTATCCCTCTCATTGGAGGTCATCAAACAAAAGTGGGATGGCCACAAGTTGAGGATGTTGTAGAGGTATGAATCAGATTAGATGAGCCCAAGGATTCCCCAAGATCCAGTAACCAAATTCCATTTTCCCCATGAATACACACTCTTTCTCCTGCATATGCACTGACCTCTTTCATTAGTAGAAAGTAGAGAAGGGAGACAGCACTGGAGACTTCTTTTTTGGAAACAGCACTGACTCTGGAATCAGAGGCCTTGGGTTCAAACTACATCTTCAAACACCTACTACTTGTGTGATCTTGAACAAGCCACTTAACCTCAGTTTCTTTAGCTATAAAATAGAGGGGAAGGATTGGCATCTTAGGTCCTTTCCATCTTAGATCTAGGACTCTATAATCTGGCCCATTAGAAAAAAGGCTACAGGGCCCTGGGGAAGTATTTTTTCCAAATTTACAGCCAGTTTTAATCTTGACTCATCTCTTATCTATCTCTTATTTTAAGTTTAGGGATAGTCATTTTAAACTGTGATTGCACTGGTATGGGAAATTCCTGAGTGAGGAAAATCTTGCTACCAGTGCTGGTAGGCACCTTCTCTGCAATTGCAGTCTTACATGCTTAGAGCACCGGGAGGGTAAGTAGCTTGCCCAGGGTCACACAGCCTATAAATGGCAGGCCTTAAACTCAGGTCTCCCTGGCTCTAAGGTCAGCTTTCTATGTACTACATTCTCTATCCATGCTGCCTCTGAATTTTAAGTTTAATAGTCCAAATGTTGACCATGTATGTAAGTGTATGTATAACGTTGATTCTGTGGGACTAACTGACCCCTATATTGTTGTTTTGTTATGTTTTCATCTATTCAGTTAGGAGTGTTAACTGGGTATGGATATGCCTGTGTAAGTCTGTTACAAGTATGAGGCTGAGATTTCCCTTTCACTTCTGATTTATCCATGTTCCAATAAACTGTAAGATTCAGGTGTTTCCTTGAGACTTTAACTCTGTAATTTACAAGTTGCAGTTCTTGAATAGTCATCTATCATACAGTCTCCCAAGTTGGCAACAAGAGTGTCATGTGTGTTGGTGGGGGAGGAAAAATGGTTAGGGTCAGGCTTGGGACCTGGAAAACTAGTTATTCCAGGCATGACTCTGAACCCTCTCCTCCTACATTGTTGCTCAGAGGTTAAGAGGGAATGTATTTCAGTGCTGGTTTGGTTATATCTATTAAAACTTAGAGTCCCCCTCAACTCATTCTCACTCACTCACTCCATATTCAATCAATTACCAGCTTTTGCTGATTTTGCCTCTAGAACCTCTCTCTCATCTGTTTCATCTCTACTTACATGGCCACTACTCTTATTCAAGTCTTCATCATCTCTAACCTGGATATCAGTAAAGCCTCCTACTTAATCTCCTTGCATCCAAAATATCTTATTCTTATCGTATCTCCACATAGCTGCCAAATTGATATTCTTAAACTTCAGGTCTGATCATATCATTTCCATGCCCAAGAAGCTTCAATAGGTCCCTTTTGCTTTTAGAAGTAAATACAAATTACTGTATTTGGCATTGAAATTCATTCACAATTTTGCTCTAGCCTAGTGGGGTCAAACCCAAATAGAAACAGAGCTATCAAATCATACATAAGGACCCCCATGTCCTGCATATTGACAAAGGAAAACCACATATTAACACTATCTATGTTTTATTGTACTTATACTTATTTTATTAAATATTTCCCAATTACATTTCATTCTCCTTTGCCCACATTGGGGAGTGTTATGGGCTACATGCTGCCCACTGACCACATATGCCACACCTCTGCACTAGGATGTGTTCCCAAACTGATGTCACATACCTCTCTTTCCTGTATTCTTGGAATACCTAGTACCCTTCAAAGCTCAGTTCACGTTCTGTCTCTTACATGAAGTCCTTCCTTATCCACCTCAATTGTTAGTGCCTTACAAATGACCTTGTATTTACTTTTCTATGTATGTGTTGTTTCTCTTAGTAGAACATAAGATCTTTGATGGCCTGGACTGTTTTATTTTTGTTTCACCAGTGTCTAACTATATTTGGCATATGGCAGGTACTTAATACATGCTTGTTGATTTGAATCTATTTGGCAACTAATTTCTGAAACTGTACTGTCTCTTAGAGCAGAGACTATGTCTGCTACAGAGGAGGATCTCTGGGCCTAAGGGTGATCTTATAAGCTTCATCCTATTTTATTTATTCTCCTCAGAACTCAGAATTGCCTTCCATTGAGGCAGCTGAGGAGAAGATGGTTCATAGATGGGACCATTTTTATACTCACCAGTCCATATTTACCACATCTTCTAAGGACCCTACCCTTCACCAATATATCTCTTCCCATCAGGCAGAGGGCATATGAGTTTGGAAGAAACTGTGGGAGAAAAGTCAGGTTGAGGTTGGAGAGTACAAGTCACAGACACTTCCCCAGAGCTCTTTAAGAAGAACAAGAGCTGAAATTTATTTGGGTCTTGAGTTTTGCAAGGCATTTTACAAAGATCACTTCATTTAAGTCTTAAGATGATCTTATAAGATAGGTACTCCATTTTATAGATTAGGAAACTGAAGCCCCAGCAGGTTAATTAAGTGACAGAGACAGAATTAAAAACCATATTTTACTACTGCCTAGTCCAGCTCTTTAGTCACTACACTACAGAGATATTGGGCAGTTTTAGGATTAATTTGCCTCTAGGCAAAAAGATGGAGAAAGCAATGGCCATTTAAGGTCTCAGCTGTGATGGGGTTCTGTATTCTTATAGGGAAATCCAAGCCTGTCCAGGTAACCTTGAGCAGCTGCCCCAGGTGTTGTCCATGGTGCTGAAGCTAAGCAGCTCGTTAATCTGTATAGTTTGCAAATTGGTAGGGCCCTAGAGCAATTCCTGGGCAGGCAGGAGAAGATGCCAATAATGGGTATCTTTTTTTTTAAAACACCATTAATAGCAGGTTTCTGAGGTGCTGCATATCCATTTCTAGCCAGCTCATGCTGTCTTGGTTTTCAGAGTGGCATAAAACAAGGTTGATGCACTGGGGAGGTTGAGAACAAAGATAGCTTTGTCACGTTTGAGTAATGTCACCATTCAGCATTCATAAAAGCACTGGTTGTGCAATACTATACATGGGAATGAGACACTCTCCCCCAAATTGGTCAAGCTGTAAAGTTACAAATTAGTAAACTAGAAAGGAAATAAAGTACTCCCTAGGTACTCCCATGGAGGGGATAGGCAAATCAAGCCTCAGGTACTCCTGTGGAGGGGATGGGGAATAACCTGCATGACAATACCATAATCTATGCTGAGAAGGTACGATAGGAAAAGGGGAAAGCTTGGCTGTCCCTCAAGAAAAAGGGAACATTTTTAGTGATTGACTCACTCCAGAGCATAGGTGACAACAACTTGCTAAAAGAACCAGGACTAGAAGCCATGTTAAGAAGGGTCTAATAGTTATCAAGTCCCAACTTAGGGACCAGATTTCCATGAAGCTTTCCCTGACTCCTGTCCCTCTCCCTAAACTTAAAGTGATTTTCCTTTCCTTAAACTGCTGGTTCTGAAAGTCGGCATTACATATTGGATAGAGAGCCAGCCTTGCTGTCAAGAAGTCCTGGGTTCAAATCTTTTTTTCTGATGTATAATATCTGTGAGTAACAATAACTGCCTAAATAATTTAACCTCCCAGTGCCCTGGGAAAGTCTCTATGACCCTGAGTTGTAGAACAAATAACGATCTATGTTGTTAGAGGGAATTTCCTCACTGGGAGTTCCTGACACCAATAAAATCACAGATCTAGACCAAAGAACTCTGGTAATACTTTGTCTAAAGCTTTATTTATCACTTTCCCTCATATTATAGCTATCTGTGAACAACTACCAGCTCTTTGATGGAAGGCACTGTGTTCCTTTTTATCTTTATATCTTGAAGAATTTGCACATACTAGGCATTCAATAGATGTTTGTTGAATTGAACCAAGGACTCTCTCTGACAAAAGCAGAGGAGTTATAAGAGAGCTTGGAAGCCACATCCATGATGTCGCTCTCTGAAGTTAGGATATATCTGTATATCTATTAACTTCCGCGTGAAGTTATTCAAATCCTTGGCTTGTATTTTCATTATCTGGTAGGGCACTAAAGGTAGTGTCCTCTACAGGCTGGTTATTGAATTCTCTATGTTTATACACAACCCCTAATGGAGTTGGTCTTGAAGCTGGTAGAGGGTGAGGTTGGAGGAATCTTTCCTAACTGGGCACATAAGCAAGCTAAATCAGACTCAATATCTAGCACATTGGTCTGCACATAGAAGATATTTAATAAGTGTTCATGGAATCAAATTCATTTCTGGGTCAGGAAGGCAATGGGTCAGTTCTAATGAATGGGTCATGGAGGTGTCACAGGTCAAAAGTCCAGGGAGAAGACAACCACGGATTGTCAAGGAAGAGACATCATCAGCACTAGGAAGTAGAAGGAAGAGACATCAGACTATCAATGAAGAGACAGCAAGGTATTCTCTGACCTATTGTTCTGTTTGGACAGGCCAAAGTTTGCATGAGCGGACTTGTGGACAGAGGGGACCAACAGTGCAGTTTGCTACATTAAGGCATGAGCAGAAATATTAGAATCTTATCTTCCTATTGCTCAAGTTACGATATTCCATTCTACCTGATCCTTATTTCCAAAACATTCAACCTGATACACCATATAACAAACCAGATAGCTAAACTGTCACTGAGCTATCATAGATGATTTCTATTTGCTCATCTTTGGAGCTGGTCTATGTATATGAATACCAGAGTAATAATGCTGGTTTTTTCATGAATACCTTTTATCAAAAATTTTGGAAAATCCTGTCATTTTCATTTTCCCCTATCTTCTCTGGCACAACCTCTAAGTTTATTGGGATGCCCTTTGTCACTTGGCATTTTCTATTCCTCTCCTGGGTTATGGGCACCATACAGAATACAACAAACAGCAAAAAGTTAGAGCAGAATAGTGGAAAGGAGGCTCACTCTCTCAGTCATCCCACAAAACCCCAACACTTTTTTGTGCAAAGTGCAGCAGCAAACCCATTTGCATAAGTTAATCAAGGCCAGTTATTGCCAGGGAACTGTTGTAATGCATTTTCCCCTCAGCAGGGTGCCATCTGATCTGTTTAAGGGCTGTGTTTTCCAGCTGTATCCTGAGATAAAAGAAGTGAAAACAGATGGGGCTCATTGTGAGGAACAGAAAAGGGAAGAAGCCAAGGGGAAGGAGGCTCTCCCTTTTTTGTGTGGCCTCTGGTTTATGGTGAGCGAAGAATGGCAGAACTGCCCCACCTCAGGAGATAAGAGTCTCTAGACCTTGATGTTGAGATCTCATGCTGATGACTGGGAGCCACGGCTCTCCTGTTATCCATGGTCTTACTTTCAGTTACAGTATATAACATAAACACCATGTGGGCCAGGTAGCTCAGATGGCCAAAGTTCAATGCTGCTGAGCAAGGTCACAGATTTGTTTTTCCTCAGATAGACCCAGCTCCTTTCCCTGAAGGAGAACTCAAGAGATGGAGACTGATACAGGGCATTTCTTTGTAGTGATTTGAATGCTCAAAGGGTTTCACTGAAGCCAACAGAGTGTGATGGGATCAATTTAGGGTCAGAGCCTGGAGCTCAAACTTCCCCTGGAAATGGAGCTTCTTCATCTGCATGGACTCTCTACTTTAAACAAGTGAGTTTTTTTCTTTTTTGTGCCACTACCTGAACCTTCCCTAGTTGTTCCTGTCCACAGAAGACACAGGAATACCTGCTTTTGGCTATAAGGAGACTAGAGAGAATGTGAACTGAACTAGAAATCAGACCAGTGTTCAAGTTCCCAGACCCCCTACTGACTATATGATCAAGTCATTTATTATCTCTAAGACTCAGTTTACTCATCTTTAAAATGGGTTTAATAATATTTGTAGTACATATCTTGTAAGGCTTCTTGTGAAAAGCAAATGATATAATATACATAAAATCACTTTATAAATTTCAAAGCATCCTATAAATCTAAGAAATTCATGTGTAAGAGCACACAGGAAAAACAATTCAAAATGTGTGTCCCCCAGACAAGTGGCTCAGGAAGATGTACTTTAAGGGCATCCCATTATCATTAACACCACTACCATTAATTCAGAAGTCAAATGAGAGAACTCAGTACCTCGTGGTGCAATGGGAAAATGGCTGACTTTGTAATCAGGAAATCTGAGTTCGAATGCTACTTCTGCTACTTATTAGCTAAGATGTGGATCTCTTTACTGCTCTTAGCAGTAGAGACTCCCCATCCATAGAAAGAAGAGACTGGGTTAAATGACTTTTAAGATTCCAAATCTATACCAAGACTGAGGAACACAGAGCTGGAAAAGACTTTAGGATCATCTAATCCAACCTCCTTATTTTATAGAGAGAGAAACAGAAGGTGAGAGAGGGAGGAGAGGTGGCTTGCTCTATGTCATGCCACTAGCAAGGGGCAAAGCTAGGGTTTTGAACTCAAGTACTTTCCTCCTAGATCCATGTGTTTCCTACCACACTGCACTGTTACATGGGTGTATATGTGAATGCTGTTCCAAGTACTCTTTGACCTCCCCACAGCAAGAAGGCAGTAACAGAGGAACTGGAACAGCATTAATAATCTCAAGTCAGTTGCCTTGGTCTTAAATACAGATGATTTCTTTTTTGAAAGGGAGAAATGTGCTCCTGACCCAAAGCTCAAAGTGGATCAGATCTTCTCCATATGGACTCTGTGGCTGGTTTTTCCAAATGGAGGCTGACTGTCAGGGAAATGGAATGGATGGTACATCCCTGAGGACAGCTGCCAAGCCCCTGCTGCCCTCCTTTGCCAGCCCTCTGAGCCCTGGATGCTCCCCAGACGCAAACTTTATGTCTTAATTATGTAAATAAGGAGGATTCTGTTATCCCTGGGACTCTGGTAAGCTAATTACTAAACAATAAATCAATGGCATGGAAGCCAAGGCTAATGAATTCTGAGGCTCGCTCCATTATGACTGTAATTGCTATCCTATGGCTATCATTTCAGCAGAACAAGGGAGGCAGCTACATTTCTGCCCAAGGGGAAAGAGAGAGCAGGTTGAAGCTTCTCAAAATGGTCATTCCACTATATATGGTTCCAGCCTGCAGGTTGGATCAGAGACCTAATTGGCCCCCCTCCCGTTCCATGGTAACCTCTCCACCTGCCTGGCCTTCTGTGTAAAAGTTCAGGCAGGTGTCACAGCTTATGGCTGTGGCTCCTCTGAGGAAGGAGGGCTCCAGGCCACATATCAGCAGAATTGAATCTGATGTTTTCACCTTCCTAGGACTTCAGCACAGTGATTGGGTTCTCTCTGAGGATCTCTTATTTCTTCTTCCTCCATTCCTGGTTTGTCAGATCACCACTGAGAGCAGGGCAAAGTGGCCTGAGAAACCCTGGGTCTTAGGGAAGCCAGGGCTCCTCCAACTCCATGCCTCCTCTGCCTCTCATGGGCTCTAATTAGCTTTTCTGCTTTCTTTTGCCACTATTTGCCATTCTGTTTGGAAGACACAGGTTTGTCCTGGAGTCAAAAGCTATTCCCTCAAAATGAATTTAGCTCTTTTCCCTGAAGAAGAGTCTGAGAAATAGAGATTGATCTGGGGCACTTCAGAGATGAGAAATTACTCTGTTTTCCCCTTGAATAACCTGGGGCCTTCACTGAAGTCAAAAGGATGCAATAGGATCAATTTAGGGTCAGAACTTGGAGCTCAAACTTCACCTGGAAAAGGAGCTTCTCAAGTCATACTGACCCTCCCCTTTAGTCAAGTCAGGTTTCTCACTGTTCCCCTGTTTGTTCCTCCTAGTACTTGTATGGGCAAGGAGTTCCATCAGTTAGATGGGGGGGCAGTGTACGTGACTTATTTTATATGAGAAATACAGATACCACCTTTTAGTTGCCCAGTCCAATCTAACCCATCAAACATTTATTAAACATCTATTAATGTGCGAAGGACAGTGCTAGGTTCTAGGAATCCATGTCAGAACAATGGTGGGGATTCTTAGTTTGGTGCCCCTCCCCTACTTCCTCTCAAGTTTGTCGCCACTGGGCTAAAGACAGGTTAGGAGGAGTTTTATATGTTAAACTAAAGAGTTTAAATTTTATCCTCAATGTCAAGGGAACTGCCACAGGTCCTGAAGCTGGAGAGTGATGTGTTCAGGCATGTGCTTTAGGAAGATCCTTTTAGCAGTTGTGGAGAATGGAGAGGAGAGGGGAGGGGCTGCAAAATGAATTAACTACGGTCCCTTAGCTCTCAGAAGCTGTGTCCATCTCTGTAGTCTTTACTGATGCTGTTTTTCCTTTACCCTTTTTGCCCCAGGGGTGGGGAATCTTTGGCCTTGAGGCCACATGTGGCCCTTTAATTCCTCAGGTTCGGCCTTTTGACTGAATCCAAACTTCACAGAACAAATGTGGCCTTGAGGCCGCAGGTTCCCCACGTGTGGACCAAATCTCACCCATCTTTGGGATGCAACTCCAGTGGCTCCTCCTCCATGAATTCTTCAAAGGACTAGAGAATTTAAAGCAGGAAAGGACCTTCAAGTCCAACCCATATACAGATGAGGCCCCAAAACAAAGTGCCCTGTCCAAGGTCACCTGGCTGAAAAGGTGAAGACTGGATTTGGGGGTCACATCCTGTGCCTCTAAAACCAGTGCTCTTCCTAGCACTCACCAATCAGTCCACCCCCACCCCATGTAGATCTATTCCCCTGAGGTCCCTGGACACTTCTCATCCAAGTTGACACATATATAGGGTATTCTAGTTGAACTGTTTTGTGAACTTAAGAATAGCCTCCTTAGTGAGATTGTAAAAAGAGGACAGAAACTACATCTCTTGCAATCCCTGTAGCACCTACCATAGTGCTGGGCATGATGAATGTACTCAGATAATACTTGTTGATTGAATGAATGTGAGTCAAAGTTCTGAAAGTACAGTCTGCCTTTTTTATCATTGTCAAAGGGGAAAGAGTTCTGTTTGGTCCCTGTTTTGGTATTGTTTGGTGCCAGGTAGAGGGAAAGAATCAACACTCTTCACATGCTATAATTTTGCTATCCATACCAAGGAACATGACCCTAGAAATTTCAAACAACAGGTTCTCTGAGCTAATTTTTCATTAACCTTCTTGGTGTTTCCCTTAACATTAAATTCCACAACAAATTTAATAACTTATCACCTCTAATTAAGAATGTAATTACTTAGCATATCCTATCTACTCACCAATAGGGAGAACCTAATCAGGATATATAATTATATTAACTGAGGAGAAAGCTCCAGGGAATGGTTGGGAGTGTCTGTCAGTGGAGGGCAACGGGATGTCATTTTACAAGCATGGAGCTTCTACCCAACTTTTCACATATAGCCTCTCTCAGTTTACAAAGTGCTTTTGTGCACATTATCTGATTTGGTGACACTGGCCAGAAGTTATCTTAAGCATCATACTTTGACAGCTGCACCTATGACAGACCAGGTCCTGTGAATCAAGTCATCTGCAACCTAAGCTGATTCCCTTTAGCAATCAGTCTGTCCCACGTATAACTTGATGAGCAAAATTGCTTCTCTACTATTTTAAAACATTTTTCCTCATAAGTCATGTTGTGAAAGAAGAATCAGAACAAAAGGGGAAAAACATGAGAAAGAAAAAGAAGAGAGAAAATAGTACACTTCAATCTGCATTCAAACTCCATAGTCCTTTCTTCAGATGTGGATGCATTTTCCATCAGGAGTCTTTCGGAATTGTCTTAGATCATTGTATTGCTGAGGAGAGCTAAGTCTATCAGAGTTGGTCATCATACAATACAGAAGTTAGGTGACTTGCCTAGGGTCACATAGCTAGTAAGTATCTGAGGCTGGATTTGAACTCAGGTCCTCCTGACTCCAGGGTCAGTGCTTTATCCACTGTACCACCTAGCTGCTCACCTCTCTGATATTTGCTCTCCTTCTGGTCTTCATAGCTCTCCTATTCTGGACAAAGCTGCTTCTCAACTACTTTGAAGATATTGAAGCGGCATCAAGCTTGTTAGTACAAAGTCACCCTTGGCAGGGCAGTGATAAAGTGTTATGTTCTAATAATAATAGGTAGCATTTATATAATACCATGCTAAGAACTTTAGAAATACTATTTCATTTGATCCTCACAGCAGCCTCGGGAGGCAGATGCTATTATTATCATCACTTTCTAGTCGAGGAAACTGAGACAAGCAGAGGTTAAGTGACTTGCCCAAGGTCACATAGCTAATACGTGTCTGAGTCTAGCTTTGAACTCAGATCTTCCTGACTCCAAGCCCAAAGCTCAATTCACTGTACCACTTAGCTGCCTTTTGCTATTCCAGGATTATCCTCTTTCAGTGAAACAGTCCTAAGTTTGGGGTCTGTAGATTTCTAGGTCTGTTCTCATAGCTGGGAACTGAAAGAAATTAATATTGTATTATATTAATCACTAATTATAATTTGTGATCCACTCTTTTCTTCCTATTTCTGTTAAGGTTCAACCCCAGAAAAGGTTAGACAGCCTCTGAGATATTGCTCCTAGGTTTCACGGGACCTGTCCAACTGGGAGACCAAATTTCTGTTCAGAGTATAAACAGAATCCAGTCTGGGTGAGCCTTTGCCTGGGGAAAGAACCCCATGTCCTTAATCCTTTTCATTAGTGTTTAGGGCAACCGAGCTCATGAAGGAGAAAACTACCAGACAGGTCCTGATAGAAATGGCTCCCTTTACTCAGATACTTTGAGGCTGCTGAGTCGAATGATCAACCTATGTTCTCCGAAGGAGGAGCTGAAGACTTTTAGCCCCTTCCCAGTAAAGGTTCACCAATCAGGGTTGATTTTAACTTGTCAGGGGAGTTCCCTTTCAGAAAGTATTTAAGGTGTTTCACAGACTCCCTTGGCATTTTGGGTTGCTGAGACCATCACTGACCATCAATTTATTGATTGTTGGCCTAATTAATAAATTGATTATTAATTTCCCAGAAACTCTCTCTTAGGGATTTTATTTGATACAGAACTTAAGGGCACAACCAACCAGACCAGCCAGCTCTTTACACAGTAGGATTCTTCTTTCTCCAACCAATTCTCAGCAACAATGCCTTTTCTTTAACTGCCTTTGCTCCCAGCAAAACAGCTATGAGGCCTCTCTTCTCCATCTCTTTCCTTTTCTCTTTTTTCATTGTCTACGGTACCTTTCTTACAATTTATTTTTCATTTTTTAATTATTATTTTTTTCCCAATAATACATCAAGACAATTTTTAGCTTCATTTTTACAAGATTTTGAGTTCCAAATTTTTCTCCCTCCCCTCTCCTCTTCTGAAAATGGTAGGAAATTTGATATAGGTTATACTGGTGTTATCATGTAAAACATTTCCATATTAGTCATAGTTGTGAAAAAAGAAACAGATCAAAGGGGAAAAACATGAAAAGGAATAAAGTAAGTGGAAAAAATATGCTTCCATCTGTATTCATAGTCTATCAGTTCTTTATCTGGATGTAGATGAGCCCTTTGTACTTATCTTAGATCCCTGTGTTGCTTCAAAGAGTTGAGTCACTCATAGTCATCACACAGTGTTGCTCATACTGCCTACATTTTCTGCTCACTTCACTCAGCATCAGTTCATACAAGTCTTTCCAGGTTTTTCTGAAATTTGCCTGTTTATTGTTTCTTATTGCACGATAGTATTCTATTACATTCATATACCACATCTTGTTCAGTCATTCCCCAATTGATGGGCATCCCCTCAATTTCCAATTTTTTAACACCACAAAAAAGCTGCTGTAAATACTTTTGAGAATGTAGGTCCTCTTCCTTTTTATGATCTCTCTGGGATATAGACCTAATAGTGGTATTGCTGGTTCAAAGGATATGCAGAGTTTTATAGCCCTTTGGGCATAGTTCCAAATTGCTTTCTAGAATGTTTGGATCAGTTCACAACTCCACCAATAGTGCATTAGTATCCCAGTTTTCTCACATCCTCTCCAACATTTGTCATTTTCCTTTTTTGGTCTTATTAGCCCATCTGATAGGAGTGAAATGGTACCCTGGAGTTGTTTTAATTTGCATTTCTCTAACAAAAAGTGATTTAGAGCACCTCTTTGTGTGCCTATGCACAGCTTGGATTTCTTCATCTGAAAACTGTCTGTTCATATCCTTTGATCATTTATCAAGTGGAGAATGACTTGTAACATTCTTATAAATCTGTCTCAGTTCTGTATATAATTGAGAAATGGGGCCTTTAGCAGAGACACTTGCTATAAAGATTGTTTCCTAGCTTTCTGCTTTCCTTTTAACCTTGGTTGTATTTGTTTTGTTTGTACAAAAGCTTTTTATTTTAATACAATCAAAATGATCTATTTTGCATTTTGTAATTCTCTCTATCTTCTGTTTGGTCCTGAGTTTTTTTTCCTTCCCCATAGATGTGACAGGTAGACTATTCCTTGCTCTTCTAATTTGCTTATGGTGCCACCCTTTTGGTCTAAATCATGCACCCATTATGACCTTATCTTGGTATACAGTGTGAAATGTTCATCTGTACCTAGTTTGTGTCCTATTTTTTCCAGTTTTCCCAGCAGGTTTTGTCAAATGATGAGCCCTTATTCCAAAGGCTGGGGTCTTTGGATTTATCAAACACTAGATTACTATGGTCAATGACTACCGTGTTTTGTATACTGAACCTATTCCAATGATCCACCGCTCTTTCTCTTGGCCACTACCAGATAATTTTAGTGATTACTGCTTTATAATATAGCTTTAGATTTGGTATTGCTAGGCCACCTTCCTTTGTATTTTTTCATTAATTCTCTTCATATTATTGAGCTTTATCTTCCAGATGAATTTTCTTGTTATTTTTTCTAGCTCTATCAAATAGTTTTTTTGTAGTTTGATTGGTATGGCACTGAATAAGTAAATTAGTTTAGGCAGAATTGTCATCTTTATTATATTGGTTCAGCTGACCAATGAGCAATTGGTATTTTCCAATTGTTTAGATATGACTTCATTTGTGTGAAAAGTGTTTTGTAATTGTGTTCATCTAGCTCTTGGGTTTGTCTTGGCAGGTAGATTCCCAAGTATTTTATATTGTTTACAGGTACTTTAAATGAAATTTCTCTTTCTAGCTCTTGCTGCCGGGCTTTGTTGGTCATATAAAGAAACGCTATTGATTTATGTGGGTTTATTTTATATCCTTCAACTTTGCTAAAGTTGTTAATTTTTTCAAATAGTTTTAGTTGATTTTCTAGGGTTCCCTAAGTATACCATCCTATCATCTGCAGAGAGTGATATTTTATTTTCTTATTGCCTATTCTAATTCCTTTGATTTCTTTTTCTTCTCTTATTGGTATAGCTAACATTTCTAATACTATATTGAATAATAGTTGTGATAATGGGCATCCTTGCTTCACCCCTGATCTTATTGGGAAGGCTTCTGGCTTATCCCCATTATAGATAATGCTTCCTAATGGTTTTAGATAGATACTGCTTATCACTTTAAGGGACACTCCCTTTATTCCTATGCTCTCTATTATTTTCAATAGGAATGGGTACTGTATTTTGTCAAAAGCTTTTTCAGCATGTGTTGAGAGAATCATATGTTTTCTGTTGGTTTTGTTATTGATATGGTCAACTATGTTGATAGTTTTCCTAATATTGAATCAACCCTACATTCCTGGCATAAATCCTATCTGGTCATAGTGTATAATCCTTGTGATATATTCTTGTAATCACCTTGCTAGTATTTTGTTCAAAAATTTTACATCAATATTCATTAAGGAAATTGGCCTATAATTTTCTTTCTCTGTTTTAGCTCCTTTTTGAGCTTTTCTATGAGTTTTGGGAAGTGAGACCATTTCCCATTTTTCTTTGGGGTTTTGCCTATAGGTGATTTGTTGTCCTCTTCTGACTTTGTTTCTTGATCTTCCTGTCACACAGTAACTTTCTATGGTCAGATTTTTTTGTTGTTGGTTTTTACTCATCTTTTTTGGCCTTTTCTTTTCTTTTAAATTTTAGCTCTGCTCCTGGAGTGGAAGGGGCACTGTCTCAGGCTTCTTGTGGCAGGAGCTGTAGGCCATGGCTATTTACCTGGTGCTGCGCTGATGTTGCCTTGAGGCCCACAGGGAACCCTTGTGTCTGGTGTTGTGCTGAAGGGGTGGGGTGGGGGGTGGCTGGCACTGCTTGAGTGCCAGCTTGAAGCCTTATGGGTCTGACAACTTACCCAGTGCTAAGCCTGGGGCCTGATGGTAGTGTCTGGTGTGCGATGAGATGGGTGGGGTGTTTCTGCATTTCCCTGGGTCTACACTGAATCAGGTGGTGGCCTGGCTGCTGGTGGCTCCCTATTTGTGTAGGGCTACAATGAAGCATGTGGTGGTGGTCAGAGTTAGGGTGTGCCCATTCCCCTGGCATGTTGAGGATCCTAGTGTTGGTTTTTGCCTGTTCCACCACACTGGAGCTCAGGATCTTCTGCTGGTTTTCTGAGGTGGAGCTTGCTACTGGCTTGCTGCGATGCTTCCTTTCCTAGACTGTATTCCCCTTTTGCCCCAGTGAGACAGATCTTTTCTGCCAATCTTCTAAATTTCTTGGGCTCAAAGATTATTTCACCCCATCTTTTTGCTGGTTCTTTTGTTCTAGGATTTGTTTTGGGGAGTTATTTTATGGTTGTTTAGAGGTGAATATGGGAGAGTTATGGTGATTTACTGCTTACTGCACCATTTTGGCTCCTGGAAGTGTCTGTGGTCTTTCCCTTTTTCTTAAGCTATAGAGGGTAATGAAGGGCAACAAAGCAATCTCTGAGAGGTTTCTTGTCTCTCAAGCTTTAGACAGGAATGAAGGGCAAATACAGCCTGTCATCAACCAATCAGCTCTCAGTAAAGTAACTCCTTTTTTCCAACCAGCATTGCTTTCAGCAAAGTGGGTGAAGAGTCTATCTCCTTTGTCTCTGCCTTCCTATGACTCCTCCCGCATTCAGCTTCTTTGCTGACTTCTGACGCTTAAAATTAGAACTTCTTATGAGTAGTGACTCTATTTTAACTCAGGTGGAAACACCCAAATCTACAATTCTCTCAGATATGGGAAGAAGGAAGAGAAAGAGCTTTTATTAAGCACCCACTTTGTGTTGGGCACTGTGCTGAATTCTTTGATTTTCACATCAGCCTGAGAGCTAAGTGCCATTATTATCCCCATTTTTAGTTGAGGAAGCTGAGGCAAACAGAGATTGGTGACTTTTCTGGGCTCATACAGCATTTAAGTTCCTGAGGCAGAATCTGAACTCATGTTTTCCTGGCACTAGGGCCTGCTGCTCTGTCCACTACGCTACCTAGATGCTACAATTAGGCAGAAACACTTTATAAACTTTCCCTTAGTCTCCAAATAGTTCTTTGTTTTATAGTTTTTCAGCTACATCTTTCAAAACTCTGAAAAGAGTCATATTGAAATGAGCTCATGAGCCTTAATGTACCACAGCCACCTGTACCTTAGTGTTCTTGCCTTTGCTCTACTTTCCAACAATCCCTTTCAGTTCATTTAATCTGAGATATAATTTTCTCTCAGGTCTTTAGAACTGTCTCAAGCTGCTTTTTTCACACAAAGGTCCTTTTCCTGCTCCTTTTGTTAAAAAATGCTTATATGTCAAAGGTGAATGCTTTACTTACATTTGAGGAAACTGAGGCCTGAAGAAGCCAATACAATGCAACACAGTGGCAAAGTCAGAAACTGAATGTCATGCTTATTATCCTATCAGGAATTTTTTACTTTGATCTAATCAAAATCCTTCCTGCTACAGTAGTGGCAAATGTTCTTTTGTCCTACTCTTGGTGTAAGAAAATAGCTAATCTCTTAATCTGTTTTTCTCTAGATAGAAACTTACTTGTTGTGAATTGGCTCTCAGATTTATCTCATCTGTAACCCTCTGTTCTCATTCTCTCTCAATTCCCTTTCCCACCAACTCACCCCCCACATTTCTTTTTTTTTTTTTTGAAAAAGATCTCCATTGAGATCCAAATAGTCAATCTATGATATTTCAGTTGGATGCAAAACCTACAGAACTGTTCCATAAGTACATACATCTTGGACAATGAACAGGGTCCAGAAATGAATTGTAGGAAGAGAGTGACCTGGATTGCCTTTGGGAAATTGTACAGTATTTTTAATGACTACAAGCTTCTCTCTGAATCAAAGATCCAACTTTGTAATATTAATATTGTTTGATGATTCTGTATGAGATACCAATATCTTTGAAGCTGTGTGGCACCTAAAGTTCCATAAAGAGGCACAGGGTGGAAGTGAGGAGACTGCTGTACATTACCAACCAAGATATGTGCAAGAGAAAGACATAAAGGATGTTAAAAAAAGTAAAGGAAATGAGGCCAAACAGGCAGTAGAAAAAAGGGATATCATATCCATTGGCATCCATGAAGTATCAAGAGAGAATATTCCCTAAACATTGCACAACCCCCACCTCCCGAGGATTCATGAAAGGCAATGAACAAGAGTCATACACAATGAGATGATATGTAATCACTGATGAGACCAAAGATCCATCAAAGTGTCAACAATCCAAAGGTCATTTGTTAGAAAGAGAAATTATTACTACCCCATTATGAAATTCTCAATTGTCCAGACCCAAGCATGGTGCTTTCAACGTAATAGACAGTTAAAAAATGTTTGTTGAATTGACTGTTAGATTCTTGTCATGTATCTATCTTTATCTTTATTCATTCTTATCACCCAGTGCAACACCTTGTCACAGTCTTCTACCAATCCAATGATCATTCTCCTGCCTTTCTCAGAGGTGTTTGTATCTCTAAGGCAATGTAGGTGATAACTGTCAAAATGCCTATGTAGTTCTGTATCATTAGTATACGAGGCTCTCCACAAAGAAAGTAGAAGAAGTAAACCATTTATTCAGACAACAGAGAACCATATCCCACAAGCCATTTATCCAGTCTATCACAGCAGTAAAACATTCAATACATAATATCACAACACGGAGTCTTGTCATCCCAAAATCTCTCTGACCCCCTGCTGGGATCTTCCCAAAAACAAACCCACAGTGCATCTAAGTCAGTCTGTTCAGCTCTAACTATCACTATGGCGGCCATTAGCAGCCATAACAGCTTTCTCTCTCTCTCTGCATTTCCTGTGATGTAACTTCTTTTTCCTGTCAGGAAGCTCCTCCCATCACATGTGACTTAGGCTTCCTGTGATGTAACCAGGTCACATGGCTTATTAATGGGTGGGAAAGATTTTCAAATGTAAATTGCTACTACAGTGTTCAGGACTTGGTTCACTGTCTTCCTCTCTGTCCCAACCCCTGCCCTCATACTTGATGGTTTTGATGTAAATGCTGATATCCCTTCAATTATCCTTGCCTTCTTGTTCATAAATCTTCTAAAATTTCATGATCCTTATCTTCAACTCCATCTCAATAACATGCAGTTTGGCCATACTCTTGACCTGACCATCATCAATAATTGGTCCATCTTCATGATTTAGAATCCTGAAATTCATTTCTCTAACAAAAACCTTTCAGTCTTTGCCTCATGTCTCCTAAAGCTATTCTTTGTCCTGAAGGTCACCTGCTGTCACTCTGTCTCTCTTCTCTCAGTTCATCACCCTTGCCTTGGCTTCCCTTTCTTACTTTCACAGCCTTGACTTTATGGTTGACCAGATCAACTATATACTGTCAGCTGCCCTTAAATCCCTTCTCTTATATAGCCACCAATCCCCAAAGGTGGCTAATCTAGCTTTTCCGTTCCCACCCATTTGTTGTTGAGTGCTCCTGGAGAAAGTCATTCAATTATGTAGATTGGGTTCATTATATATTCATTTTATCTAATCTGAACTGGGCCCTAGGCCCTCACTGCTGCCTGGCAACTATTTTATCCATCCTTTTTGATTCACTACAATATAGTGGTTATTTCTAGTCTTTTCCTTTTTCCTCAGACTTCCTACGCTACCTCCTTTCCCTTTCCTCTGAACAGAGGACTTTGCCTCCTTCTTTACTGAGAAAATAGAGGGCATCCATTGTAAGCTCTCTCTTCTACCCTGCTCCACACTTCAAAATTCCTCTTCATTACCCTCCATTTTCTCCTCCTTTACCCCATTCTCTGATGAAGAGGTCAGTTAGTCAGTCAGTCAACAAGCGTTTATTACACATTTACTATCTACCTACTGATGGATGACTAAGCACTAGGTACACAAAGAAAGGCAAAACACAGTTCTTGCCATCAAGGAGCATAAATTCTAGTGATCATAATTATCCAGAAGACTCCAACATCTATATATGGCTTTAATCTCTCCCATAATTTCTAGATGGCTTTAATTTATACCCAGATCTCCAGTGCCACATTACATGCTTGACATAAACACCTGGATGCTCCACAGGCATCTCAATCTTAACTTGTTCAAAATGGAAGTCCTTCTATCCACCTCTCTGTGCCCCACCAATAATCTCTTGTCCAAAATTTTTCTTTTCTGTACATAGCCTCACTATTCTTGTAGTCATCCAGGCTTGAGACTTTGAAATCACCTTTGATTCTCCCCTCTCTTTCAACCCCCATATTGCCAAATTTTGTCAATCTTACCTCTATAACGTCTTTTTCTTTTCATCTATCCACACATCCTACAAGACATTCATAAGGTTCATGCCCTATCGTCTCTATCCCAGACTATTGTAATGGCCTCCTAATGGGGTTTATGGCTTCCCCAATACGACTACCAAACTGATATTGCAAAAACAGATTTGACCATGTCATTCCTCCTCCCAACCCCCTTTTAAAAAACATCAACATCTCCCTCATGTTCTCCAAAATCTCACATGCAATTCTTCTTCACCTCCACCTTGTAAAATTCTTTGATTCCTTCAAAGCAAAAAAGCAAGTATCACCTCCTACAGGAGACCTTTCCTTATCACCAGATTGTACAGTGGGTAGAAGGAAGAACTGAGGTAAAATCCAGCCTTAGACACTTACCACCTGTGTGACTCTAAACAAGTCATTTAACCTCTCTCAAAAAGTTTCCTCATTTATAAAGTGGGGCCCATAATAGCTAACAATCTTCTAGGATTATTGAGAGAATAAAATATGATATTTATAAATTTTAAAGTGCTGTATAAATACTAGCTTTTATTACTACTACCACCACCAGTACTACCACTACCACCACTACTACTACCACCACCACTACTATTACCACTACCACTACTACCACTACTACCACTACCACTACTACTACTACTACTACTACCACTACTGTTATTATTACTATCCCTATAGTTATTACCACTCTATGCCTCTTGAAATTGCTCTGTCTATACTTTGGACTTACTGGTGCATCTATCCATCCAGTAGAATGTGAGCTCCTCAAAGCATCACAGAATCATAGGTTTAGAACTAGAAGGAACCTCAGAGATCATCTAGTTCAATGCCTTTGTTTGACAAAATGAAAACATTGAGACCCAAAAGGTTAAGTACCCTGTCCAATATAGAATATCCAGTCACATAGATAGTAAGGTAGAGCCTGGATTTGAACCCCAGCCCTCTGATTCAAATTTAGTGCCCTGCTAAATCCAATAGCCTCCATTTCATTTCTAAGGGTCGATTTTATTATATTTTGTTTTGTCTTTGTATCCCAAGAGCCTAGCAGAGTGCCTTGCTAGTGGTAAATACTTAATAAGTGATTGTTGCCTTCATTTGAATTGAGTCAAGTCTGCTGACTGTCTCCTAACTAGAAACTCCAAAAGGACAAGGAGTGAATGGCCCCTCCAGGGTATACAGTGTCAGCTTCCAAACTGTCTGCTCTTCATCCCCCAAGGTTCCACCACCAGAGAGGGTTTCTAGGCCTGCAGGCTGGTGTTTCAAGAGTTTCCTGATATACTTCCCCCCCAGCACCTGGCACGGTGCCAGTGCCAAGTGACATCCCAGTAAGGCACAGATCACATCAGTGCTGTTGCCTCCTTATTGTAGTGTGGCTTTCCCCTAGCTGTCTGGCTGAGCCATGATTTAGCCCAAAACTGTACTTAAGGTTGTCATGGTTTTAAACAAATGATATTGCCTATAGGTAATTACAGCATTGTCTACAGGCTCCCCAGAGCCCAGGTAGCTCTCAGATTCTTGGCCAGGCAGAGGCATCTGGGAGAGTGCCCTCTGGGAAAGGTTGCCAGGAACTTCAAGGAGGAGAAGCAGGAGGAGGGGCTGAGAGCTGGCCATTTAGCAAGACACTTGCCACAGGAATGAGCTGCCTAGCCCATGGAAGAGGTTGGTTTCCACTGCAGTTCCTGCTAAACTGCACATATGCTCAGCACATCCAAAAATACCTGACCACCCCCTCATCCCCAACATTTCAGCACATACCACCCAGCAGGGCAGTGTATGTGTGTGTGTATATATGTATTTATGTATGTGTGTGCGTATGTATGTGTATGTGCGTGTGTACATTTGTAGACCAAATCTTAAATAAGATCTGGTCATAGCTGGTGCCTAGGGTTTTTTCCATCCTTTTTCCAGAAGAAGGGGAAAGAGCAGGATCAGCACTAGGTAAAGTTGTTAAGCAATGCAAAGTGGTCCAAGTTTATCAGCTGACTCTCATCTCCCCTTCTGATCACCTTGTCCTCTCTACTTCCCTTTCTGTGTCTTCAAGTCTCCTCTGTGTCTCCAGGGCCCCTCAGTTCTATCGGCCATAGTGTGGAAATTCTCTCTCCCCTACTCCCAGCATCCTGATCACTTGATACAGTAATTTTAAAAAATAATTTTGATTTTTAAGTTTTTACTATTATTTAAAAGAATGAAAGTAAGTAAACCTAATTGATAGAGCAGACTTGTCACGTTACAGAGCATGGGAATTGCATCTGCAGTCTTAATCTTACTTAATACCTCTAATCTAGCCTTAGAGGCTGGCAGAGCTTCTTGGGCTAATAAGGTTTGCTTCCATTCTACTTAAGCAAATGAGCCTTTCTGAGCCCAGGAGTCTGATGTAATGAAAAGAGCCCCACATTCAGCTGCAGAAAGCCTGGATTCGAATCCTGCTTCATCACTAACTAGCTGCATTAGCCAAGTCATTTCACCTTCCTTGAGCCTTGATTTCCCCACATGTAAAACAGCTAGTACAGCTCTGACATTTTTTGATATTTTAATTCTGTCTTGTCTTGGGAGAAAGGTGGTGCAAATCCACTGTCAGGTACACCTCCAAACCTACTCCCAGGACCCTCTTCCAATTGTGGGCTTCTGTCAGTTTTGCCCCCATCCTCACCCCAACTTCCGTTTGCCTTAGTCCACTGGAGAAAGAAATGGCAAACCACTCCAGTATCTTTGCCAAGAAAACCCCATGGACAGTATGGTCCACAGAGTCATAGTGTACAACAACATTTAGCTTCTCTGATGTCCATTTGCTGTTTTACTTGGATAAATAGGTTTACCAGTTATTCTTGGTAGTAACAGGCTAAATTGGTTAATCTAAGCTAAGGGCTGCCCTCCCCCTTATGAGTGACCAGGAAAATAGCTTTCCATCTGAATCCCTAAAATCATATCCCTAGACCAGATAAATTCAATAGAGCATCTATCTATCTACCTATCTATCTATCTATCTGTCAGTCTGTCTGTCTGTCTGTCTACACACACACATAATTCTCGTCTGACGCCCTTCTCAGAAACTGGAGAAAAGAACACTTATCCTTGTGATGCTCCCGGGCCTTTTCCTTAACCTTTTTCACTCCCCAGGGAGCTTACTGTTAGTACAGGCACTCACCCCTGCCCTCCTCCTTTCTGTGGGAGTGGGCCAGGTTCCAGAGATCCAGGTTACCCTTTGGTCAAGTCTATACATTTAGATGACCCATATGGACATGCCTATCTTATTTGCACACATATATCTTACACATAGCATTAATATAGAATAGCTTTTGTTTACATGACACTTTAACACCTACGAAATACTTTTTATACACTATTTCATTTGAGCATTGTGGCTCTAGGAAGTAGGGTGCTAGTATTATTCCCATTTTATAGATGAGAGAAGTGAGGCTCAGAGAGATTCAGTGATTTTTCTCAGGGCCACAGCTATAGGCAATACCTGAGGAAGGCTCTGAACTACCATCGTCCTGACTCCAAGTCTGGCATTCTCTCGACTGGACTCGGTCACCGTTCAGCATGACACATTAGCCAAAAAAGCTAATGAGATCTCAGGTTGTGTAAGAGATGAGTATGGTGGTTGGCTCTACTACCACTGGCTATACTTGTTATCTTAGTCACTTGGGGAAGATCACTTAGTTTAACAGAAAGAGTGCTACCTTTAGATTTTGGTGGACCTGGGTTTAAATCTCAGCTCCGCTGTGTTGTTGGGCAAGTCCCTCTCCCTCCCTGTGTTCCAGTTTGGGTCTGGACTAGATGGCCTCTAAAGCCCTTAATTATAACTGATACTTTTGAGCTCTAAATCTATGATGTGATAATCCTACGATCTCTATGAGCCTGTTTCCTCGGCTATAAAAATAAGTGAGTTGAATTAGATGATCTTTAAGGTACCAATGGTATGACTCGGACAAGTCATGACCTCCCTGAGTTCCAGCTTCCTCTTATGTAAATTTGGACTAGATAACCTGACCCTTCCTGCTCTACATCTATGATTAAATGAACCTGCTGGGGCTAAATCTGGGATCCCATAACCAAGGAAGTCATAATGGCACTGTTTTATGTTCTGCTCAGACCTCACTGGGACCATTGGGTTCAATTCTGGGAAGCACAGTTGAGCAAGGAAGCTGATAAACTGGAGGGGCTCCAGAGGACAGCAAATAGGATGGTAAGGGGCCTACAAAACAGGCCATTTAAAGATCAGCTGAGCATGACTGGCCTGGGGAAGAGCAGCTCAGGTTTGGAGGAGAAGATAGTTGTACTCAACTATGTGAAGGGCTTTCTTTTGTTTTTCTTTTCTCTTTGAAGAGGGATTAGACTTGTGTTGCTTTTGTCTTCAGAAGGTCAAACTAGGAGCAATGATGAATATTACAAAGAGAACAATTTATAAGCAATAAAGAAAGACTTCTTTTTAAATGATATTTTATTTTCCCCAATTGTACATAAAAGCAATTTTAATGTTCTTTTTTATTAAGAATTTTGAATTCCCAATGAAAAACTTCTGAACAGTTAACTCTGACCAAAGGAGAAATGGGCCATCTCAGGGGGTTATGGGTTCTCCCTCTCTAGAGGTTTTTCAGCAGAGGCTGAATGACTACTTCCCTTGCCAAATAGTAGAGAGGGCAGTCTTATTCAGATGTAGGCTCAGAGATGGTCTCCAAGGCCCCTTCCAGCTCTGAGATTCTGTAACAAACAAATCCCACTGAGGTTAGGGAAGCATCCATTTTTCACACTCTCCTTATCCCACACACCAATTACTTGTCTGGAATCTGAGATTATCAGGCCTTTCGGCTCTTTGCTTCTCAGTGATAAGAAAATGCTCCCATTTATGGGGATCAGAGATTTCATTAGCCATTGTAAGCTAAGTATTACTCTGCACCACCATTTTTCCAGGTGGGAGGGTGGGTATATTCATCTCCTCAAAGTTCCTGGAATACTCACCATGCACACCCCTTGCCAGAGAAGGGAGAAAATAGTACCTGGACAGGGTTATGGATGCCAACACCTTCATTCAGGCCACAGGGCTTCTTGCTATCTTATACTCAATTTCTTTCTCGCTTTCTTTCCTGCCCAGCTGCCCCTCCCCAAATGCTTGGTTTGGGATGCTTTGGCTGTGGGACATTTGCTAGTTATGATCACTTATATGAACTGTACATCATAGGCACTCTGTGAGCAGCTGTTGAATGAGTGGGCTTATCATGTATGCTTAGTCACCATGAAGCATAATAACAATTAGCCATATAATATGGAACTAGTTCAATCTACAAGAATAAGAACCTTTCCTCAGTTGACAAATGGTTGAAATATATGAATAGGCAGTTGTCTAAGAAAGAAATCTAAACTATCAATAGTCATATGACAAAATATCCCAAATCATAAATAGAGAAATGCAAATTAGTGCATTGTATAGATCTAGTACGGTTAGCCAAGTGGTGCAGTGGATGGAGCTACTGGGCTTGGAATCAGAAGGACTCATCTTCCTGAGTTCAAATCCAGCCTCAGGTACTTTCTCGCTGTGTGAGTCTGGGCAAGTCACTTAATCCTGTTTGCCTCAGTTTCCTCATCTGTAAAATGAGCTAGAGAAGGAAACGGCAAACCATTCCAGTATCTCTGCCAAGAAAACCCCCAGTGGGGTCACAAAGAGTCATACATGACTGAATAACAACAACATAGACAGTAATGCTATTACTAGGTCAAAGGGTATGCACAGTTTTACAACTTTTGGGGCATACTTCTCAGTTGCTTTTCGAAACGACTGGATTAGTTCATAGCTCTATGGATAGTGTATCAATGTTCCTCTTTTCCAACTGGCCCTTCAACATTTGTCATTTTTGGGGGGTCAACTTTACCAATCTGATGAGTATGAGGTACAACATTAATTTACAATAATAATAACGCTATAAAAACATTTCATAGAACATCAGATTTTTTATGTTTATTGGTTTTGCAGATTTTTTCTCTTCTTTTTTAAATTCTTTGTTATAAGGGATAGATCTCTGAGAAGGAAGAGGGGGAGGAGAAGGATATAATATAAAACAAAAACAATCAATAAAATCCACTTAAATAATCTCAATTAATGTACAATTAACTTTAATGTGAGTGTTATTTAATTTCATCATTAAATTCTGTGTTCATATACAATCAGTGTTAGAGTCACAGAATTTAAGAGCTAGAAAATTCATAATGTCATCTAAAATAATCTCCTCAGTTTACAGATGAGGAAACTGAGGCTAAGAGAAATTAAACAGCTTGTCCTCAAGGTCACACAAATTTTAGCTGCAGAGCTGGGACTAGAATTCAGAGCTCTTGATTATAGCTCACGGGAGTTTAATCACACCAGAGTCAGGGCCAGTCTTTATATTTTCTTGGTTGTGTAGTTTTTGGTCATCTCATAATTTTAAAAACATAAGAGAGGGATTCTAGCTCCCCAATCATCTCCTGTCCTCACCTGTCCCTCAGTGAGAATCCTCTGTATAGCAGAGTGGCACAGTAGAGACATGAAGCCTGGGGAGAAGGTATCTGTGGGGAAAGAACCTTGGGAAAAAGATATCTTCAAAGCTTGGGCCCAATGATGGGCATTTTGCAGGTGACTGGAAAAAGCTAGGCAATGTGTGTGTGTGTGTGCGCGCGCGCGCGCACGTGCATGAGCATGCATATGCATTTACAGGCATTTTTGGACATAGATCCTCTGGGCAGATTTGAACAATAACTATTTTTTCCTCCTAATTTCCAAGGTCCTTAAAATTTCAATTCTGATTAGACTCCTCTGACCCCCAATCATATACACTCATACACATGTACACATGCACACACACACATACAAACACTCAAGGAATGAGTGTCTTCTACCTAAGGTTCAATCCAGAAGGATCCTTGGAAGAGAGCTATTCCTCCACTAGAATATCTCCCCTTTCCCATGGTTTGATCCTCATTCCTCTTATAAGAAGGTGGAATGAAATAAGAAAGGTTGATATCCTTGAAGCTTTGAGCTCTCTGTTCCTGAGAAAAGAACTCAGCAACTGGGGCAGAGGGAGGGGAATGTCTGAGGGTGATTGATCATCCTGTTCTCTTCCTGGGAGATCAGCTCGGACTGGCTGCCTGAGTTTTAATGACTATAGAGGGAAATAGCGGATGCCCAGGACCCAGGATCCCAGCTTAAAGACCTTAGTCTAAAACAGATGAGGATATTCTAGTCACTGCTTAGGGCCCATCCCTACATTAGGTGCTGCGTTTCTATTTGAGTGGCTGGATAAAAGGGAATTTAAACTGAAAGTAGAGTGGGTAGGGATAAAACTGTACACACATTCCCCAAGCCATATGCCACCGAGAGTACAAGGTACAACACTGGAAGAAAAATATTATTAGAGAAGACAAGTAACTCATGGGAAACGCTATTCAAGAAGGAAGGACAATAATAAAATTCATAGTCTCAGGTTTCCACAAATAAATGCAGAATAACAATGATAATAGCTAATATATGTTATATTTTATATTATTCTATATTATATACATTATGTGTATGTGAATGGATGTGTGCATACATATATGCATATAGCATTTTTTCATACCAACCTATCCCATTGCTCCTGCTACTATATATATATAAAGTGTGTGTATTATATATATAAAGTGTGTGTATTATATAGATATAGATATAGATATAGATATAGATATAGATATAGATATAGATATAGATATAGATATAGATAGTAACAGGAGCAATGGGATAGGTTGGTATGAAAAAATGCTATATGTATATATGTATGCACACATCCATTCACATACACACAATGTATATAATATAGACTAATATAAAATATAACATAATATATTAGCTATTATCATTGTTATTCTGCATTATTTGTGGAAATTCTATACATCCTTTTAAAGTTTGCAAAGAATTTTAAAAATAATATCTTATTTGAGCCTTACAGCAACCCTGGGAAGTAGGTGCTGGCATTAATCCCATTTTTATAGAATATACAAGCTATAATAGAGATGTTAATGCAAGGAGGAAAATTAAACCTTATAACTATCATTGATACTTGATGGGACAAGTCTCATGATTAGACTCTAGCTTTGGACAGGTATTTTGGTCTAAAGCTATGACAACATTGTCTTAGGGAGCTTCTAATGAGAAACCTCCCTCTACCGGTGCAGATAGCCATCTGCTCTATGTCTTAGAGTCTTAGAGAGTTGTTTGAAGTGGTTAAGGGATTTGTCCAGTGTTACTCAGACAGTGTGTGTCAGGCTAGGGACTTGAACCCAGATCTTCCTGACCCTTAGATACTTGCTTCTCCAAGATGCCATCATTGATTAAGATATACCTTATTCAAATGTAAGAGCTAGAGTAACAGGAGCAATGGGGTAGATTGGTATGAAAAGATCCTATGTTCATGAGCAATTTTCCAAGCTGAAAGGAGGGGAGAAGCCTGGTGAAGTTTTCACTAAAGGTCAATGAAGGCGGAAACAAAAGCAATAATGTTCGTGGGAGCTTACTTGCTGTTGTGGGTTGTGTTTGTCCTTTGTTTTCGAAGAGGACCGTGACATCAGGGAAGTGATGGCATGACTTGAAGTTGACTTAGATTTAAGTGAGGGAGGGCTGTGCAAGGTCACCAGCCTCACTTTCTTCTCCAGAGCCATCGGGATCCCGTGACCTGATATTCAACAGCATGACTGGAGGTGGCCCAAGATGCAATGGGAGACCCCGGCCATTTTAGACTCAGGCCTTTTCCGGTACTCATTGAGAATGAGGTAATGCCCATTCAGTGAATAGGCCTCTTTAAGAACTGAGTCAAGGATGGTCCCTTTAATTAGAAAAAAAAGAAAAAAAAATCAAGGTGGGAGGGGAAGACCCTCAGGGTTGCTGTTCCAAAGAGAAACAGTTACCATTGACATTGATGCTAAGGCAGGAGGTCCCAAAATACAGCCATTAAGTGGAGCTTGGGCAGGGACCTATTGTGGCCCAATCTCTGAGTGAACTGTGAGGAAAGGAAGGAAGGAAGGAAGGAAGGGAGGAAGAAAGGAAGGAAGGAGGGAAGGAAGGGAGAGAAGGAAGCAAGGAAGAAAAGGAAGGAAGGAAAGGAAGGAAAAAAGGAAGGAAGGAAGGAAGGAAAGAAGGAAGGAAGGAAGAAGGAAGAAAGGAGGAAGGAAGGAAGGAAGGAAGGAAGGAAGGAAGAAGGAAGGAAGGAAGGAAGGAAGGAGGGAAGGAAGGAAGGAAGGAAGGAAGGAGGGAGAGTGGGAAGGAAGGAAGGAAGGAAGGAAGGAAGGAAGGAAGGAAGGAAGGAAGGAAGGAAGGAAGGAAGGAAGGAAAAAAGTAGCCTGTAAACCCCAAGATAAGTTGGCAGCTTCTGGCCATCAAAATTTACCTTCCTTTGGAGAGGAGAAGGACAGGAAGAGGAATAGGGAGAGAGAGAAGGAGAAGGAGAGGGAGAGGACAAACTCAGTTTCCAACTAGCTGGGTCCCCTTTCAGGCAGCTTGGTCTACTCACAGGTTGTGTTTGCCCTTCATTTTTGAAGAGGACCATGACATCAGGGAAATGATGACATGACTTGCAGTTGACTTTGATTTGAGTGAGGGAGGGCTGTGCAAGGTCACCAACCTCACTTTCTCCTCAGGAGCCATCTGGGTCCAGTGGTAAGATATAGATCAGGATGACTAGAGATGGCTCCCTATTAAGGACTTACTATAGAGAGATATGTGTGGTAACACATGTCTGTAATCTGGAGAGGCTGAGGCCGAAAGCTTTCTATGAATGACCTGGAAATGGAAATGAGTTTGGGAAGCAAACCACAAACCCTCACAGAAGCATAAAACCAGTAGCAATGGACAACTTTTCCGAACTATCCAGACATCTGTAGGATCTCTCTTTCTGCCGAAAGCTGAGCAGGTGAGAAAGCCCTCACTTAGTTATGTATTTTGTTCTTTATTATAATTACATTCTTTAAGAGAGAAGAAAAAATCGGAGGATTGTTTGTTCTGGACCTCACTCTGACCAATCATTCAGAACTGGCGGTTAAAATAGAAATCATGGCAAACTTGGGAAGAAATGACCATTGAACTTTAGTTGTGGGATACAAGTTGGGGAAAGTTTGACATGATCTGATGTACACCTTATATTTAGGGAGAACAGATTTCACAGTGTTCAGGCAAAGGAGAGGAAAGATCACAAGGACTGAAATTTTCAAGGGGAAATTGGTTCAAAAGCAATGTGATACTTCCAAGAATTAAATACTGACAACACGAACACTTTATTCTAAGAAAGATAAGAATGTGTGTGTGTGTGTGTGTGTGTGTGTGTGTGTGTGTGACTCTTAAAGAGACTGTCACGGATGCACAGGAAACTCATAGAACAAGGTAAGATTTTTTTAAAGATGCAGACAGAAAATAAAAGCCAAGACAAATAACTGCAGAGGAATACAAAAGAATGGCTGGCCCTATGAGAATAATGTTAGGAGTGCTAAATCTCAGAATGAACTGGTGATGAATGCCCAGGAGAACAAAAAAAGAATTTTTAGAAAGCAGAATTGGGAGCAAAAGGAATCTCAAAGCAAATACAGACCTTTTGTTTGGGGTGGATTGGCAAAGCTACCTTATTATTTTGCATCTCTTTTCTCTACCAAGGAAAGCAATCATCATAATGCAAGAGAGGAAAAAAAATGCTTAAGAGGAAAATAAAACTCAAGAGATGTGAGGAGAGGGTAAAATAGCACCCAGAAGCTGCCCTTGATGGGTTCAAGTTACCAGATGTAGATAAATGACATCCCAGGGAACTGAAAGAAGTTGTGGGTATGATTGCTGTCAATGATCTTGGAAAAATCATGGAGGACTCAGAGGGGCCACATAGCTAAAGCTGAAAAAAAATTTGTACCAATTTTCAAAAAGGAAGAATCATCTTCAAACTATCTGCCAGTGAGCTTGATTTCAATTCCTGGCAAAAATTCTAGGACATATTATTAAAGGGATAGTGTGAAGGCATGTAAAAAGGCAAGTGGTGATTACTAAGAGCCAGCATGAATTCATCAAAAATAGGTCATGCCAGACTAACCTCATTTCCTTTTTTTTCTTTTTTACAAGGTAGGCTGGTAGATCAGGGGGATAACAAAGATACAGTGCACTAGGGTTTCAGCAAGGCATTTGACAAAACCTCTCATGATATCCTTGTAGACAACATGGACAAACTTGGGCTTGATGGTAATGTGGTTGAGTGGATTCTGGACTGCAGCACCAAAGAGAAGTGACAACTGGAATTACTGGACTGAGGTTTCCTGAAGACAAAGGAATAAATTATGTGCTTTTCAAATTTTTAGGGTTATAGATTTAGAACTAGAGGAAAACTTTGAGGCCATTTAGTCTAATTCCCTCTATGTTATACAGGTGAGCCAACTGGGACTTAGGGAGATGGAAAAGACTTATCCAAGGTCACACAGGTAATTAGGTAGCTAATAGCAGAACCAGAATTTGAATTCAGGATTTCTGATTTTAAAATTCAGCACTTCCTTACAATGTGTGCATGGCTTCTCTGCAGATGACACAAATGTGGAAGGGATTCCTAGTATGTTGGACAACAGAGTCAAGGTCCAAAATGGTCCCAACAGGTGAAAAACAATGGGTCCACCCTCATAAGGTGGAATTCAGTAGGGATAAATATAAAGTTAAACATGTGGATTCCAAAAAGCAATCATGTGACTAGAGGATGGGGGAGGTGTGACTAGAAAGCAGTTCATGTGAAAAATATTAGGGGTTTTTAGTGGACTGGAGGATCAATATAGGTCAACAAGTTTAAAGTCAACTGGCATTTATTCAATGCTTTCTGTGTGCCAGGCATTGTGCTAAGCACCGGGGATGTAAAGAAAGGCAGTAACAGTCCCTGCCCTGAAGGAACTCACATTCTAATCAAAGAGATGATGTGTAGATAACGAGGTACATAGAAGTTATGTACAGAATAGATAGGAGATGGAGAGATAGGGAAAGAGCTCTTGCAATAAGGACACAGTGGGAAAAGTAGGCAGATCTGGAGTGGGGAAGGGGTAGAATTGAGTTGGTACATACATAGCCAAGAGTTCCAAATCACTACTAACCATTGAGGAAAGAGTTTGGGCAGAGTATCATTGGATGAAGGGAAGTCTTGAAGGAGACATTTAATTATGCTTCAGGTCTGATCTCATGATAGGCAGTGATGTTATGTTCTGTGAGGTCTCAGAAAATGGCCCGCCTCATAGGAGGCAAAGGGATAACAGTTCAGTGAGGAAGCAAGAGTGCTTTGCCTTCCCTGGAAAAGGTCCTGGGTATCAGAAAATGGAAGAAATCTTGTACTTGGAAGGCAGCCAAGGACTGGAGATGGACCTGGAGCAGGGCCCCACAGAATTAGGAGGTGGGCAAAGGTCTGGGCATACCTGGAGATGGCCTTGCGGAAGGACCTTAAAGAGTGATGGGGGCAAAAACTGCTAGAAAAACTGGAAAATCGTATGGCAGAAACTAGGCAGAGATCAACACCTCATACTGTATACCAAGATAAGGTCAAAATCGGTACATGATTTAGACATAAAGGGTGATACTATAAGCAAATCAGGAGAGCACAGAGTAGTTGACCGTCAGATCTATGGAGAAGGGAAGAATTTATTACCAAACAAGAGATTGAGAACATTTTGAAATGCAAAATGGATAATTTTGATTACATTAAATTTAAAAGTTTTTGCACAAACAATACCAATGTAACCGAGATTTAAAGGAAAACAGAAAGCTGGGAAACAATTTTTACTGCCAATGTTTCTGATAAAGGCCTTACTTCTCAAATATATAGAGAATGGAGTCAAATTTATAAGAATACAAGTTATTCCAAAATTGCTAAGTGGTCAAAGGATATAAACAGGCAGTTTTTAGATGAAGAAATTAAAGCTATCTATAGCCGTATGAAAAATGCTCTAAATCACTATTGATCAGAGACATACAAATTAAAACAACTCTGAGCTACCACCTCGCACCTCTCAGATTGACTAATATGATGAAAAAGGAAAATGATAAATGTTGGAGATGTGGAAAAATTGGAACCCTAATGCACTGTTGTTGGAGCTCCGAACTGATCCCACCATTCTGGAGAGCAATTTGGAACTATCCCCAAAAGGCTATAAAACTGTGCATACCCTGTGATCCAGCAAGACTACTACTAAGTCTGTATCCCAAAGAGATCGTATAAAATGGAAAAGGACCCTTTTTGTGGTGTTAAAGAATTGGAAACTGAGGGGATGCCCATCAATTGGAAAATGGTTGAATAAGTTGTGGTATATGCGTGTAATGGAATACTATTGTGTTATAAGAAATGATGAGCAGGTAGATTTCAGAAAAACTTGGAAAGACTTAAATGAACTGATGCTAAGTGAAGTGAGCAGAACCAGGAGAACATTGTACACAGTAAAAGCAATGTTGTGAGATGATCAACTTTGATAGACTTAGCTCTTCTCAGCAATACAACAATCTAAGACAATTCCAAAAGACTCATGGTAGAAAACGCTATCCACATCCAGAGAAAGAACTATGGAATCTGAATGCACATTGAAGCATATTTTCTCTTTTTTTTCTTTCTTGTGGTTTTCCCCTTTTGTTCTGATTCTTCTTTCACAACAAGACTAATGTGGAAATATGTTTAATATGATTGTACTGTGTATAGCCTATATCAGACTACATGCCATCTTGGGGAAGTGAGGGGGAAGAAAGGAAGGGAGAAAAAAATTTGAAGCTCAAAATATTATAAAAGTGAATGTCAAGGGGCAGCTAGGTGGTGCAGTGAGTAGAGCCCTGGCCCCGGAGTCAGGAGGACCTGAGTTCTAATCTGGCCTCAGACACCTGACACACGACACACTTACTAGCTGTGCGACCTTGGGCAAGTTCCTTAACCCCAATTGCCCTGCCTTCCCCCCTTCAAAAAAAAAGAAGAAGAAAGTGAGTGTCGAAAACAATCTTTACAAGTAATTGCAAAAAATTAAGAACTATTACGTGGGGGAAAAAAGGAATCTAATGGGAAGGGTGTCCCAGTCCTTTATCCTTGACAGTAGAAATGGCCCTGAGGCAGGACCCAACAGAAATTGGAAGTTGCCAGGTATAGACAATGAGAGTCTTGTTCTTAGGCTTAAGTCACCTGCCTAGAAATTATTAGAAAGTTTTTTCTTGAATCAAACCTAAATTCATCTCTATATTAGGTAGGCAAAATTATGGGTTTACAATGTGCTTCATGCTTATGTATATGTATATATGTATGTATGTATATTATACATACATATATAATATGTGTGTAGATAAATAGATATAGATGTATCTGTATTTATGTGCATATATGTATATGTTGGTTGTTGTCCTTCATGCTTGAAGAGGACCAACATGACATCATAATGTTGGAGTCAAGGTGCAGTGTGTCCAACTACGGCTGATCAGATCAACACAAGCTGAGAAAACTCTACCACAGTTTGGGCACATTTGTGAACTATTTAGTCCATGAACATTTGGAATGGAGATGGCTCTAAATTTGCACATCTCACATTTCTTTTGAGCTACTGCAATTCTCCTTTGCTCGTAGAGCCTTCTTTGATGTGGGCGTGCCATGCTGGGGGGCCATGTCTCATAATCAATTCTAAAGTTCTTCTGAGAGACTTTGAGAGTGTCCTTGTATCCCTTCTTCTGACCTCCATGTGAGCACTTGCCCTGTGTGAATTCTCTGTAAAATAGTCTTTTAGGCAAACGTACTTTTGGCATTCAAACAACATGGCCAACCCATCAGAGCTGTGCTCTCTGTGGTAGAGTTTGAATCCTTGGCAGTTCAGTTTGAGAAAGGAACTCAGTGTCTGGTACATTATCCTGCTGGGTCATCTTCAGACTCTTCTTAAGAAAAATCAAAGGGAAGTGACCCAGTTTTCCAGCATGGCACTGGTACACTGTCCAGGTTTCACAGGAATACAACAATGAGGTCAGCTTCTCTCCCACACTTCAGAGCTTCCCAAACACTGAGCTAGCTCTGGCAATGCAAGTATCAACATCATCCTCCAGTGTATAGTCCTGGAAAGTAGAAGTTCACTTACTTTGGCAGTATACGTGTGTGCATATATGTGTGTATACACACATGTCTGTATATGTACACATATGCATATACATGTGCATATACATATACATATATACATACATATATGTGTGTATTATATATAAATGTTTTGGAGATTTGAAAATGAGACTCTTGGTAACTTTCCTATCAAAAGCCTAAATAAATCAATAAAGCGTTATAGCCTTTTTACACCTTCTACCTACTGCTCCTCATTCTGCCTAGAGGACCAAGCAGAAGATGTCTGGTCAAATACTTGAAAGAAATGATTCAGGAATGAACTTATCCAAATGACAAGGCACCTATTATGCACTTTCTATTTAGAAACCATAGTGCTAAGTGCTGGGATTACAAATAGAAAAGCAGGGCCGTTTTTGATCTCTAGGAGCTCATATTCTAATGGGAGACAGCACAAATAAAAGATTTCTGCTGGAAGTCAGAAAATTCCCATGATCCTTAGAGTATAGCAGCAAAGAAGATCGTAATGCCTCTTCTTTAATGTCATTTGCACTGATGCAATCATATCTGTTTCTGATAGTGAACCATTTGACAGTACCAAGGACTCTCGTAGTGAGAACTTTTCTTTCTGGGTTTTTAATAGCTACAGCACACACAGAAGCAGCTGCCCAGTGGTGTTTCAACAAGGGTTGTTTCCTCAGTTGAAGGCTTGGGTGAAGATGGGGGGAAAAGGTTGGCCTGGAGCGTTACTGTTCCCAGTTCTCTTGGGTTCAGGGTCTTCAATTCTCTCCCTCAGGGTCTGAGGGGAGATAGTGAAAGTGGTGGTGGTGGTGGTTCCACTTGCCTGATACATAGCACCTTCTAGCTCTCTCTCAAGGTGCCTTGCTACTCCAACATCCTGATCCCCACTAAGTCTTCTCTTAGCCAAGTTAAAGATCCTTTGTTCAGTCCACCAATTCTCATATGGCATAATATTCAGGCCCTTCACCATCCTGGTGGTGGTCCTCTGGATGCTCACTGGCTCATCAAAGTCTCTCCCAAAATGTGGCACCCAGATATGATTTGACCGGGGCATAGTACAGCAAGAGGATTGACTAGTCCTGGACACTGCTCCTTTTAATACAACCTAGGATTCAATTAGCCTTTTTTGGCCGCCATATTACAATTTTGACTCTTTGATCTTGTAGTCTACTAAAACTCCTGGTTTTAAAAAATAATGTTTTATTTTCCCCCAACTACATGTTTTTTTTTGAGGGGGATGGCAGGGCAATTGGGTTAAGTAACTTGCACAAGGTCACACAGCTAGTAAGTGTGTCAAGTGTCTGAGGTCGGATTTGAACTCAGGTCCTCCTGACTCCAGGGCCGGTGCTGTACTCACTGTGCCACCTAGCTGCCCCACCCACAACTACCTGTAAAAACAATTTTTAATATTCACTGCTTTTATAAGTTTTGAGTTCCAAATTCTATCTCTTCTTCCTCTCTCCCCTCCCTGAGATGGTAAGCAATATGATATAGGTTATACATGTGCAATCATGTGAATGATATTTACATAAATAATGTAAAGTATTTCAATATTAGTCATTTTGTGTAAGAAGACAAAATAGGAAGTGGTGAGAGAGAGAGAGAGAGAGAGAGAGAGAGAAAGGAAAGAAGGAAGGTAAGAAGGAAGGAAGGAAGGAAGGAAGGAAGGAAGGAAGGAAGGAAGGAAGGAATGAAGGAATAGAAAAATAGTGTGCTGTAGTCTGTATTCAGACAATATCAGTTCTTTCTCTGGAGGCAGAAATCATTTCTCTTCATGGATACTTTGGGAATGTCTTGGATCATAGTATTGCTGAGAATAGCTAAGTCATTCACAATTATTCATCTTACAATATTGCTGTTATTGTGTAAAATGTTTTCCTGGTTCTGCTCAATTCATTTTGTATCAGTTCATGTAAATCCTTCCAGATGTTTCTGAAATCTTCCTGCTAATATTCCATCACAATCATATACCACAATTTGTTCAACCATCTTAGCTACTACAAAAAGAGCTGCAATAAATATTTTTGCACAAACAGGTCCTTTTCTCTTTTTTAACCTATTTGGGATATAGACCTAGCAGTGGTATTACCGGGTCAAAGAGTATGCAGAGTTTCATAGCCCTTTGGGCATATTTCCAAATTGTTCTCCTGGAATACTCTGAAGTGACCTGCTGTCTAGTCACTAGTGTCAGGAGATGTGGGGTTAAGTGCCTACACTGCTACAGTATTGTTATGTGATGTTCAACAAGTTGTTTAACCTCTTCGAACTTTAATTTATCTTCAAAATAGAGATAATAAGCCCTGAATTCCATCATTAGCCAAAATTGCAATGCTGAAAGATTGGTTCTGAAATAATTTGCAAATCCTAAATAGAAATCTCAAGAATCTCAGGCTTCTGCATAACCAAAGAACTGAAAGAGAATTTTTTTTGGCTGACTCTTTTTAATGATTCTTATTAAACCTCAATTTTGAATAATTGAAATTGAGTATGACCCAAAGGACAACACAGAGACATATGCTGAGCATAAATAAAAGATAACACATTATAAGAAAGGAATTACATAGGAAAAGAGAATATAAAGGATTCCATTCTGTGAATGGGAAAACTGTTATCAGGATAAAAATGATGCACCAATCACATAGCAAGAATGAGAGATAACTGACGGAAAGACTATGTGCCCCATTCTTTAGTATCCATGCAACATCAAGAAAATAAGAGGAAAGCCTGTAGTATGCTATATGGTAGATGTCCCATTATGACCGATTTATGGGAGTACATGCAGAAAATTTTTTCTGGAAGGGTAGACATAGGAGGGACTTTGACCTGAGTCATTGGAATGAACACCTACATTATAGAAATATGTATATAGAGTATAGAAATAGTACCTACAAGAAATACCTACATTATAGAAATCACATCACAATTGGTGAATTACTAAAATTCTGGTGAAGAGGTGGTGTCATAGAAACTACTATAGAATTGATCCTTTTGCCATTTCTCTGGATCCAGGGTGGAGAGCATAGGTATGTGCCCCAGTACTTAGTATCCTTCCTATGGAAGCCTCATTTATGGATTCTTTAGCAAGTGGTTGCTTACTTATCAATTCCATTCCCATGTTCCTTGTGGATGGACACCCATGTAATCATACACCAGGTTTGGGAGCTTCTCTCTTCTACATACCATTGTAACCAAACTCTGTATTATAAAAGCCAGCATTACTTTTCTTTATGTCTTTGATGCCTTCCGTCTAAGCAGGTTTCTGAATTTTTATTTTTAGAACTTAAGATAATAGATTTAGAGCCAGAAGGAAAAGTAGAGGTCATCTAGGCCAATCTTCTGATTTTACAGAAGAGGGAACCAAGGCCCAGAGAAGTTAGGGGATTTGCCCAATGTCACACAGATGAGTGGCAGAATGAGTCTTTATGCTCCAAATCCATTTCTCTTTCCAGGATACCATGCTTCCTTTTCCTTGACTGGGATTCTCATCTTTGATAAATCTGCAACTCAAATTATGCTAATTTGTCTATGTTGGTAAAAGTACCACCTGTTTTTCTGGGGTAGTATCAATATGGGATTTACTTAGGTCATTTTTTTTCACCCAGGAAGGCTAGGGAGACTTCCATAACCTTGGTTAATTTTTGTTTTAGAAGGTATGGTAAAGGGTGGTCATTCTGCGAACCCTAAATCCTAGCAGGTAGGTGATGCAGTGAATGGAGTGCTGGGCCTGGAGTCAAGGGGTTCAGATCCAACTTCAGATACTTATTAGCTGTGACCTTGGACAAGTCACTTAAAATATCTCAGTTTCTGCAATTAAAAATCCCTTACAGAGTTGTTTAGAGGATCAAACCAGATAATATTTGCAAAGCTCTTCATGTAGGGCTTGGAACACAGTAGGTGCTTCTCTCTTCCTAAATACTTTACCCCAGTTTTTAGCTGGCATTAACTGGGAATTATATTAGTGAACTGATAAAGAAATTTCCAGGTCAACTTCTAAGACCACTTGACTCACCAGGTTGTAGGGAAGGTAAATGAGATTTCATATGAAGTGTGCTTAGGAAAAAGGAGCTATAAAAATCAGAAACCTAAAACAGCACTGAGATGAGTAAACCTCTCTTTATGTATAGTTTATATTTCTGGGGGAAAAATTGACTGGACCTGTGATGTCATTTCTTTAGAGAGTTCTGGGTGAGGAAAGCCCTCTAATAATGTTAATTCCTATCTTGTCTACAACTTGTTACCTAGGACACTGAAAGGTCAGAAAAGGGATTTGAATGAAAGTATTCCTGACTCCAAGATCAGTTCTTCACCCACCATGCTGGGGTGTATCTCTCACTGCTGAACATGCTATCTGCAAATAAAATTTGCCTAAAACAAATAATTTTCTGACTGATTTACGCTATACTTAAGTGGTTTCGTCTTCTAATTGATTTTCAGTTGGTAATGGCTACTGACATTTAAACATTACATGTCCATTACATTTCCTCCATTGTATGTTTAAGTAAACCATTTTGCAAAGGCTTTTGTAACACAAATAATCACTCTCTATTTATTTGTTTTGTAACTTTGGATTTCTGTGTAATAGGATTTGCTAAATCAGGGCATGCCTGTATTGTGGATGTTCTGAATTAACAGGATGCAAAGAGCACACAGAAATATCCATTTCATTGGAGTGGAAGTGGGGGGCATAAGTGGAAAGAGAAAAGAGGAGAGGGTAGAGAGGAGAGGGCGGAGGAATTCCACTACACTGGCTTCCACATCTTCCATGTAATCATGTCTGACCATGACACTCTCCTCATCAAAAACATCCTATGGCTCACCATTGCCAAGAGAAGAAAACATGGATTCTTTAGCCTGGTATCCAAGGCCTTCCAGAATCTGGTTTGAATTTGCCTTTCTACCCTTCTTTTTATTTCACACTAGACTTTTACATGTTCCTGATCTTGTTTTGTCCACTCCTACTCCTGTGCTTTTTGGCTATGATCTACTTTTGTCTGGAACGCACACCCTCCACATTCTTTGCCTATTGGAAACTCTCTATTCCTTCAAGATCCACCTGCTCCATGAAGATTTTCCTGATACTTCCACCTGGAAGAGTTCTCTTTCTCCTCATATTTCTTTAACACTTTTTATGGATCTTGCCTTTGCACTTACCATGTTCTACTTCATGTTCTATTTATTTGTTCATCTTCTCTATTAGACTAGAAACTCTTTGAGGGCAATCTTGCTTTTCATCTTTTTACCTCCAGCATCTAGTACAAGAGCACTTCTGTGCTTATTCTCTAGACTGAGAGGCAAATGACTATGGAAGAGGAGGTTACCTGGAGGAGGGAAGAGGAGCTTGTGGATGCTTCTGTCCCTTTAATAACAGTTTAGTCCCCTATCAGACAGAGCAGGTGCTTCAGCTCATGTTGGATCATCCTGGCATCAAAGGCTCTGTATGTTAAAGGGGAATTTACATATCTCACAGTGACAGCTATTACGATGAATTACATCTCTCCTTGCACTTGAGAAAAATAAATAAAATAAAATATTCCATTCTACAGGAGAGAATTGCTCTCACTTTCCCCAACTGATTGCCACCTCAACATTCCCAGTAAACAGATGGGACTCAAGGTAAGAAAAGTAGGCCACTGTTTAGGTACAACATACAAGGTGAGGGGTGTATAGGAGGTACATGCAACAAAGAACATATTTTAATAGCACTTTTCAAAATACACATATTTTTAGTGACAGAAAATTCTATTCTCTGTGGCCTATGGGTATTTATTTTGTGATAAATCAAACTGCATGAATTACATTAATGGCTATAAGCCTCCAGTTGACTCTAAGTAATATGCAGAAGGCACAATTTTCAAATGCAGGGGGATCCAATTTTCAGACCTTGCCTAGTGTGTACAAATGGCTGATCCCACCAGTGAAGGGAAAAAAGCTGGAGAGAGGTGGTGTTCAGTTGTTTTTAGTCATGTCCGACTCTTTGTGGCCCCATTTGGGGTTTTCTTGGCCAAGATGCTGAAGTGGTTTTCCACTTTCCTCTCCAGCTCATTTTACAGATGAGGAAACTGAGGCAAACAGGCTTAAGTGACTTGCCCAGGGTCACAGAGCTAGTAAGTGTCTGAGGCCAGATTTGAATTCAGGAAGATGAGTCTGCCTGACTCCAGGCCTGGCACTCTATCCACTGGAGACAGGAGGGTGAGATAAAATATTTAGGTTCTAGATCTGAGGCTCTGACCCATTCTCATAAAATAAAGAATTAGAAAATCCAGAGTAATAAAGCATGTTCTCTTAAAGTGTAGGATATTTTTTCTCCAAAACAAAATTCTTTGGTAGATCCAGCTGCCATTTTTTCCTGATTCCTTTTTAGGATCTGAACTTCAGAGCTGGAGTAGACTTCAAAAGGGAGCTAGCTCAGCACTTTCATTTTATAGAGTACAGGAAACTGAGGCCTTAGGGAGACATGAATTGGCCAAGATCACACAGTTAGTAAGTAGCAGAACTAGAATTTGGACTCACTTTTTCTTACTTCAGAGCCAACACTCTTTCCACTGTACTACAAAAATCCTGCAAATAAGCATGTCTATTATTTCTCCTTAGGGTAAATTCTCAAGATTGCTTATGAGCTTCTCTAACCTTCTCTAGGTATATCATCATCATCATCATCACCACCATCATCATCATTGTCAACATGAGGAAATCATGAAAACATGCCCTCCTCAATTCCATACTCAAGGCTTAATCATTCATTATAAATATATGAACAAGATAATGAGAGTACTAGAACATTTGATACCCACCTAGCAAACTGTTCTCTCTTGCCATCAATAATGTCAAGAAAAATTGGCATGAAATCTGGCATCTTCCAGGGGTACAATTTGAACGTGCAGTGGTTCTGCCCAGGTTTTAATGTATTATCATCATTCTTAAATACATCAAAAACATCCTATGGCTCAACATAGAAAGACTATGACTTTCCAGGTAAAGAAGGAGTTATATCGAAAGATCATATTAATCCCTTGATGTACATGGATGAAATCAAAATATGTGGTTCCACTAAACAGCACATTTAACAAATACTTCATCTCATGGAAACTTTCTTCAACAATACATAAATGTCATTTGGATGAGTTTCATTCGAAATAAATTTTGGGGAGTCCTCCCAAAGGTACACACAAGAACTATAAGAATATAACTATACAACACTCTTTACAGAAATGAAAGCACACTTGAACAATTGGGAAAGTATTAATTGCTCATGGTTAAGTCATGCCAATGTAACAAAAGTGGCAATGCTGTCTAAATAATTTACTTATTCAGTGCCATACCAATGGGAATATCATTACATATTAAATATCATTATATATAAAAATAATAACAAAATTCATCTCGAGTAGTAAAATGTCAAGAATTTTAAGGGAAATAAAGGAGGGAAACAGAAGGGAGGGAGTCAAACCATATCAAATCTCAAACTATACAACAAATCAGTAATCATCCAAACTATATAATGTTGGCTAAAGAATGAAGAAATAAATTAGTGGAACTGAAAAGGTACATAACATGCAAAAGGAAAACACAGTAGATGGTGTTCAATAAAGCAAAAGAATATAACTACTGGGGAAAGGATTCACCATTTGACAGAAACTGAGAAAACTGAACAGTAATCTGGCATGAACGTGGTTTAGACAAATATCTCACAATATAGCAAGTCACAAATGGGTTAATGACTTAGAAATGAAAGATTAATACTAAACAAATTAGAGGAACAAGAAAGGAAACACCTATCACAATTATAGATAGACAAAAAAATTCATTATCAAATGAGGAATCTAGAGGATCATAGAAGTTAAAATGAATACTTTGCACAAAATTGGATAGGTTTTACACAAACCAAATAGATTCAGTTAAAATTAGAAGAGAAATAGTTAGGAAAAAATCTTTAGAGCAAGTTCTCCAATACAGGTCTGGTACCCAAGTCATGTAAGAAACCTATTCAAATATATAAGAACAACTTTAATTTCCTAATAGATAAATGGTCAAACAATACAAGCATGTAGTTTTCAAAGGAAGAAATCCAAGCTATCAATAGCTATATGAAAATGTTTTCCCAAATCACTAGTAAAGAAATACAAATTTAAATAAATCTGAGGCTTCACCTCAAATTAATCAGATTGTCAAAAATGCCAATTATTAGAAGAGTTGAGAAAACAGACACACCAGTATGCTGTTTATACAGTTATCACTTGCTTCTGCCATTCTGTAAAGCAATTAGAAACTATACCCCAAAAGTCACTAAACTAGACAGAGAGAGCGATGAGACGTGAGGTCAGAGAGGCAGAGAGAGACAGAGAGAGGAGAGAGAGAGACGAGAAGAAGAGAGAGAGAGAGGGAGAAGAGAGGAGAGAGACAGAGGAGAGGGGAGAGAGAGAAAGAGAGAGAGAGAGGAGAGAGAGAGAGAGAGAGAGATCGAGCAGAAGAGAGAGACGAAGAGACGACGAGAGAGAGAGAGAGACAGAGATGAGAGAGAGAGGAGAGAGGGACAGAGAGAGACAGAGAGAGACAGGAGACAGAGAGACAGAGAGACAGAGAGAGACGGGACAGAGACGAGACAGAGACGAGAGACAGAGACAGACAGAGACAGAGAGACAGAGACAGAGAGAGAGAGACAGAGAGAGAGAGACAGAGAGAGAGAGACAGAGAGAGAGACAGAGACAGAGAGAGAGAGATTATGTATATAAAAGTATAGCTGTTCTTTTTATAGTGGCAAAAAAACAGAAATTAAGGTGACACCTAGCAATTGAGGAAAGGTGGAATAAATTATGGTATACGAATTCAGTGGAATATTATTGCACTATAGGAAATTATGAAAGGGATTAGTTCAGGGAAACCTGGAAAGACTTGTAGGAGTTGCTATGCAGTAAAGTGAGTAGAGTTAGGAGAACAAATTATACTCTAACCAAAGTGTAAAGAAATTTTTTTGAAAGGCTAAAGAATTGTGGCCATACAGTGACCACTATGATTCCAAAGTGATGAAACATGCTTCTACCTCCTGACAAAGAGGTGATGAACTCATGGTGCAGAATAGGACATGCATTTTAAAATATAGGTAATGTAGAGATTTGTTTTGTTTGACTCTGCATATTTGATTCCAGGGTTTTGTTTTTCTTTCTTTCTTTTGTTGGGTTGGGGGGAGTTTTGAAAATCAAGGAGAACTGGTGATGGGGTTACCAAAAAGAACAAAAAGGAGGAAAGTAAGGGAGAGCCATTAAAGCATTTTTTAAATGCACAGAACAAAATAGAAAAAAGATGAGTATAAAAAACATTCAAAGCAGGACAGTTTCGCAAATAAAACATTGAATTTGTTGTATACTTGGAGGGAGAAGCCAAATGAATATGATATAGATTCATGGCTGCATGTACAATTCTCTTTTTCTGTCCAGCTTTGTATATGGAAATGTCCATCTTGTTTGGTATTTATTAAGTTTAAGAAAAAAGATTTTTTTAATGAATGTCATTTGGATTCTGTAAGTGTTCATATGCATCAAGGAAGAATAGGGACTCTTAACTTTAATGTGAGGGTCAAATTGACTGAAAACATAAAAGTGGCACTCAAATACCTTGTTTTTGGCAAGACTCACCAAGCATAAGGTTAGCAAGTATCCAGTAACAGAGATTTAGAATGGTAAAAGACTGATATCTTGGAGCCAATGGTTAACAGGAAGAAAGCATCTAGAGCAATTAACACCTATGTAGTGCTAATCTTGACATACAATTATGTCCCAGTAAAAGGGACAACAGATCTAAGAAGAAGGCAAAGAAAAACTCATGGAACGTTAACAATGTACAAGGTACATAGAGTTAGTTATGAAAGATTCACACTTCCTAACCAAAAAGAGAAAAATAATTAAGAGATATTCTCAGAGCACCCTATAAACAAATTAAAAATTTACAGAAACCATTTTGGAACAGATATCACTTCACAAAGCAATATGAAAGGCTGGCGATACATATATATATATTCATGACTGTATTTGCCAAATGCAACTGAAAGTAGATTATCTCTGGACAGAGCCTATGAAATTAGTGATTATATTTTCCCCAAATAATAGTATTTTATTATTTCCAATTATACGTAAAGATAGTTTTCAACATTCATTTACATAAGATTTGAGATCCAAATTTTTCTCCCTCTGTCCCTCCTCTACCCCCTCCCCAAGGCAATAAGCAATCTGTTATAGGTTAAACATATTTCCACATTAGTCATGTTGTGAAAGAAGACTCAGAACAAAAGGGGAAAAGCACAAGAAAAAAAAAACCAAAGTGAAAATAGTATGCTTCCATCTGCAGTCAGACTCCATAGTTCTTTCTCTAGATATGGATAGCATTCTCTGTCATAAATCTTTTGGAGTTGTCTTAGATCCTTGCATTGCTGAGAAGAGCTTTCTATCATAGTTGATGATCACACAATGTTGCTGTTACCATGTATAATGTTCTCCTGGTTCTGCTCACTTCACATTGCGTCAGTTCATGTAAGTCTTTCCAGGTTTCTTATAGCATTTCTTATAGCGTAATAGTATTCCATTACATTCATAACCACAACTTGTTCAGCCATTCCTCAATTGATGGGCATCCCCTCAATTTCCAATTCTTTATCACCACAAAAAGAGCTGTTATAAATATTTTTGTACATGTGCATCCTTTTCCATTTTTAATGACCTCCTTGGAATATAGACCTAGTAGTGGTATTGCTGGATCGCAGGTATGCACAGTTTTATAGCCCTTTGGGCACAGTTCCAAATTGCTCTCCAGAGTGGTAGGATCAATTCACAACTCCATTTTCCCACATCCTCTCCAATAGTTATCATTTTCTTTTTTTGCCATATAAACCAAACTGATAGGTATGAGGTGGTACCTCAGAGTTGTTTTAATTTGCATGTCTCTGATCAATAGTGATTTAGAGCATTGTTTCATATGACTACAGATAGCTTTAATTTCTTCATCTGAAAACTGCCTGTTCATAGCCTTTGACCATTTATCAATTGGAGAATGACTTGGTATTCTTACAAATTTGATTCAGTTCTCTACATATTTGAGAAATAAGACCTTTATCAGAAACATTGGCTGTAAAGATTGTTTCCCAGCTTTCTATTTTACTTCTAATCTTGGTTCCATTGGTTTTGTTTGTGCAAAAGTTTTAAATGTAATGTAATCAAAATTATCCATTTTGTATTTCAAAATGTTCTCAATCTCTTGTTTGGTCATAAATTCTTCCCTTCTCCATAGATGTGACATGTAAACTACTCCTTGATCTCCTAATTTGCTTATGGTATCACCCTTTATGTCTAAATCATGTACCCATATCTTGATATACCATGTGAGATGTTGGTCTTTGCCTAGATATTAGTGATTACATTAATGAAGGGGCTAGGTATGCTGGCACATGCCTGTAATCTCAACTACCAGAAAGGCTGAGGCTGTCAAATAGTTTGAGCTCTGGAATTCAGTGTTATAGTAGGCTGCCCTTATTGGATATCTACACTAAGTTTGGCATTAATAGAGTGAACCCTTAGGAGGGGGGAAGAGGCACTGGGTGTCTAAGAAGGGGCAAAGTGGCCCAAGTTGGAAATAAAGGAGGAACTTCCATGCTGACTAGTAGTGGGATTGGCCTATAAGTGGCATCTGTACTTCCAGCCTGGGTGAGATAGGGAGGCCCAGTCTTGAAAGGAAAAGAAAAAGAAAGAAGAGAGAAAAAAAGAAAATGAGAAAATGAGGTTATGAGCAAGATGCAGAATCAGGTCAATGCCCATAGATATTATAGGAAAGTTATCCTTAAGGGGCCTGGACTTATTGATCAAGGCAGATTTTACAATCAAGTAGTAGATACTAACTGCAGGTTGCAAAAGTTTAGCATCTACCAGTTACCAGAAAGACAGAATCAGGTGGCTAGGATTATGTACCAGAAGCTTGTTATCCTTTATAAACTGACATTAAATTCCTGTTTTACAAATACAAACTCCAATATATTCTAGGGAATTTGTCAAATAAAATTGTACTGGAACTGGAGCATCATTACAGACAAAATTGTTGCCCATAATCACCCTATTATTCGAATAAAAATTTAAGAACAATATTTTAATAATGCTGACTGGTCAAGTACTCATAGTTTCCAAATTTCACAAAACAAAAAACTTTCAAAATGTAGAGACCTATGGGGAGAAGTTAAAATTATATAGTAACACAGTGAAGTAAGTGTCAAACACATCATCCTGTTTACTAATGAAATTTGCCTGAAGATGCTTATAGTGAGTCTAGGAAAGATAAATTCATCTCCAAATAATCTTATTAAAATACAAAAATTATTCATTGTATCCACCTGTGCAGTAGTCCACAGAACATGGCATATAAAAGAATAACCACAGGATCATAGATTTAGAGTCAAAAGGGACCTTACTGCAGGATGACAACTTGTCCTTGTACCATCTCTATCTGAAACTCCATCAAAAAAGGATGAGAAGACTGAGATGGTTGTCATTGTCGTCATCGTCATCATCGTAGTAGTAATACCCCTTCCTACCGTAAACCACATGCTTCCATGAATATTAATAGCTCACATTTCCATAGCACTTTAAGATTCATAAGGCATCCCTCACCCAAAGTCCTCTATGTATTATTTTTATTATAATGCCCTAGCCTAGAGAGGGATGGACCCAAAGTCATTCACTATCTATCCACTGCCACTAATCTCTTACTTCCAACCTTTATCTTCTCCCAAGAAATAAGCCCAGAGAGGACTTAATTTATTCCAGAAGTTTGCATTTATCACTATTCTAGTATTTATGCTTTTCTGCATTACCTTCATTTCTAGACATCCCCACTCAGTCTGATATAATATTCATAACAGAGTCCAATTCCCAACACAAAATGTGAATCATCTCATCTATACTCCCTTCCCTTGGTGGAACTAGGATGGGGAAAGAGGGGCAGCTGCCCCCAGGGCATTTCATAGAAGTAGGGCTTGGAGATTGTGTAGAGAGGCACTTCAGATTCATTTAATGCAATAAGCATTTATTTAGCATCTCTTCTGTGCAAGGCAGTGTGCTAGATGCTGTCTGACATTCCCATCCTCCCCGACATTGATTTCATGTCATCCAAGTGTACAGGTTTTAGAACTTATTCTGAGTACCCAGAAAAGTTAGTTGTGCATCTACTACCTTCTCTCCTTGGCTACCCGATCCCCTTTCTTTATTCTAGTGATTCACATTCTTCTGCTCCCTTCTACTTCATTTTCTACACAACCACTCTCCTTCCCAGTTTTTCCAGTGAGAAATATTAGAATTGCACAGAAGGTTTAGGTTAGGCATCAGGAAGAATTTCCCTATAATTAGATTGTGAAGCATTGACTCTTCTAGTGAAATGATGAAATTTTCCTTAGGGAGTTTTAAAAATTATAGACTGTCAGAACCTTACAGCACCACAGAGTTCATCTGATCCAATCCTCTCATTTTACATATGAGTAAACTGAGGCACAGAGAAGGGCAGTGACTTGTCCATGATCATGAAGCAGGTTAGTGGCCCAACCATAACTAGAGCTCAGGTCTCCTACTTTCCAGGCCAGTGTTCTTTTCTCTAAGTTGTCTCTCTTTGGAAGAGCCTTTCCCTCTCCCTCCCATATATTTGATTCAATTGAGGACAGTTCTACCCGGAGGCAGAGGAAGGGAATGAATGACCTCCAAAAGGCTCTGACAACACTAGAAGTTGAGAATTCTCCAGCTTTGCCTCTCCCCTTCATGGATGCAGATGTTTCCCACCACTGATCACTCAGCATCTGTTTGCTCTGAAGCTTGTTCAAGATTGAGGTATTTGCTAATTGAAAACTAAAATATCCATCCATCTCACTCACCGACAATGTAAAACCCACTCAGCCATGCTGCATTAAACTAAAATTCACAGCACAGTGCCCCTAGGTTTTCAGGGCTGACAGAGGTCATTTGGTATAATCATCTTCCTCCCTTCCAGGAAGACTATTCCTCCTTTCCCCCGCTCCCTACTTATCCTCCCTCCTCCCCCTCCCCCTCCTATTCTTATACTGCCAGAACCCCTCTTTCTCACAGAAATGTGGGAGCACTTTGTTGGTAGAGTACCAGTATCCTCATCCCCTTCTGTGTTCAAATGAGGAAGAATTTCCCAAGTAATCGATATAATATTATTTTTGGAGAACCTCAAATACTTTTATTCGGGGTCTGTAAGAGCAGCACTGATGAGCAGATGGACAGATCGACGTTTAGAGGGCTCTGCCAACCCCTAAGCCACTAAAAGGTCCAGGCTGGGTACGATATGGCTTTTCATAGCCATAACAAATCTGCTTAAGAAGAGGGGAATGTTTACAATTGTCTATTCACACAGCAAACTCTCCAGTGTTCCAATTTTTTCCTAGATCTGATCTCACTAAATTTCCCTTCAAGCTCTCAGACAGGATAGGACAGGAGACAGCATAGGGACAACATTCTCATTTACAATGGGAATCCTTGTTAATCTTGCCTCAGTAGCTCTCAGGTGTTCCAGGTGACAGGATTGGAGGGGAAGAGAAACATAGTTTCAACCTGCCCTGGTTTATGACAAAGCTGAGACTGGAGTCAACACCTCAAGATTTTCATTTTCCATCTTCTCCCCCTCCACTGCCAACACTATGCAGGCCTCTCCTGCAGGAAGGGCTAATTTGCTTGATATGGGGGTAGCACAGAGACTCTGTCAGAGGCAAAGCCCAGAGACCTGAATCCTCCCTAAGGAGAGGGAACCCCTGATGCCCTCCTCCGGTTTCCTGAGCTCTAGTTCTTTTCCATCTCCTCCCCCCACCCCCACCCCAGAAGGGTAAGTTTCATCTCAGGGATTTTACTAACACACTCCATCACTGGCTCCAGGAAAGGAAACCACAGATTTGGGGAGAAAATTGGCCCAAGAGACCAAGGGGATACTGGGCATATGGTACCACAGCGACGGGTTAGGTGAAGGAGGCTGTGGGAAAGGGAACCAAATTTAGTCTGGTCTTAGGGCACTCTGTCCTACTGGAGACCTATTGCCCTGCTTTCCACAATCCGCAAGCTGTGAAGTCTCTCTCGAGGGTTCTGCATCTTCTTCACAGGGTAGGTCCTAAGAGGTCCAAAGGGACTCGAGGGGACTGGTAGGTGTGCTAGTCCCCAGGGGCTCACTTAGCAGGCGGAGCTGTGCTATGTGAGTCAGAGGAGGGATCCAGAAGGGGACTGACTAGGGACAGGGGCGGTGCCTGGGGGCTGGAGACGACTCACGGTTCAGACAGTCCCGCCCCCTGGCCCCGTCCCCGCCCTTCCCGAGCCTCGGAGCTGTCCAAGCTCAGTGCTGGAGCCGACGCCTCCCGCGCGCAACTCGTCGCCTCTCCGTGCTGTCCCCGCGCCCGCCCGCGCTAATTACTAGTCCACCATCGCTCCGCCCCGCTACATTCCGCCTTCCCCCACCCCACCCCACCCTACCCCACCCCACCCCTGGGCCCAGTCCACTCCTCCCCCGCGGGGTCGGAGCACGGGGGACCTGAGCCGGCTGTCTGGCCAGCCGCCTGGGACTAGGAGCCGAGCTGCTGGGGCAGGTAGCCCCGAAGCAGGAGCTGGGGATCCCGGTAGCCCCGCTTCCTGAGCCTGGCTCCCCTAGTCCCCGGGCATCTGAGAACTGCAGGAGCCCAAGAGACGCCCCAGGACAGCGGCAGGAACGGCCACAGGAGCTTCTCCTGGAGACTGCTGAAAGAAGTCCGTCACGCGTGGATGCGGCGGGAGCCTAGAGACGCGTGTAGCCGGCGCCGCTTCTGCCCTCGGGCGCCTTATGGCTTGAAGGTTAGAACTGGGTCTAAAGTCTGGGTTCCGGGAGGGAGGAGGCCACCGGGGCCAGACTCAGTCCTTGGGAACTATAAGGCAGGTTTCTCAGAGAAAGGGCTGGAGTTTAATCCTTAGAGGGAATGATGTACTTAAGAGGCAGAACTTTGGCGAGAGCCCTCTCCAGGATGGGGTCCCAGTGACCCGCCGCGCTCCCTCGGAGCTCGGTGCTTTCCATTGCACCCTTCCTCGTATGAGCCTAGTCGGAGTTCAGGGCTGGGGCAGGAGCTAAGACGCTTCACCCGAAGAGCATCCTCCCGAGACCATAGGAGGCTCTAGTCCGGGGCTTGCTTGCCTGCAGGGACTCACTGATAGTCATCTGGACTGTTTTCTTCCTCCCCCGGTGCCTTAGACAGGTTTCCTCAAGGGGCAGAGTTTTGAATCTAGTGGCGACCAGACCAGGCTGGGTACGAAGATTCCACCTTCTCCGGAGCTCTCCTCAATCTCAATATGAGCCCCAGCAAGGGACACCCACCCACGTCCCTTGCCCGGGGTACGTGGCCAGAGTCGAGGATAGACTATGGAGGTGCCTAGAGCCAGGTGGAGTAAACAGAGTAGGAAGCAGAGAAGTGGTGGTAACCCGACAGGTAGGGATCATAAGGAGCCAGTGTGGACACTACCCTGCTTTAAACCGCTTTCCAGTGATGACCCCAGCCTGGGACCTGACTTCGGGTTGCTCCAGTTGTGGAACGGGTGACCATTAAGATAGGTTGCTCCTTAGCAACTCAGCATTCATTCGTATGTGCTGAGGCCTCTTCTTCACCCCCCTTTCTCTCTTCCCTTTGACTCTCAGCCAGTCTCTGTCGCTTTGTTTCTGTCTGTTTCTATGTTGCGCTCTCTTTCTGTCTCTCTCTGTATGTCTATCTCTCTACTCACCAGATTTCCACCCCCACCCCACAATTTCATCAGTCCCCTTCAGGTCGTTTCTTCTTTCATTTGGTCCTACTTCCTCAATTATCTTTTTATTAGAGGCAGTGATTTCCAACAAACTTAACCAGGAGTCAGGTTGGAAGCAGTGGATGGGCTTCCAACTCCAGAATGGAAAGAGGCCCTGATTAGGGTTTGTATGGGGGAGGTGGGGGAGCATTGTCGGGGACAACAAAGAGGTTTAGATAAATTGATGGCAGCTCACACCTTGTCTGCTCTGAGACAGACCTGTGTAGGAAAAGATGAGATCAAATGTGAGAGGGCGCATTCACCTACACATCATAGCCCTTGTATAAGACCTTTATTTAGTTCCCTGAAGTCCCATAGGATAAGTTTCTAGTTGTTGCCTATGGAAAAGCTATCCTAACCCAGTCACTATCTCCAAGGGCTTCTATTAGAGATGGGGGGGTAGGGGTTTCTGAAGATGGTGCGTGCTAGGTGGCTCTCTCCTAGTACCTCCATAGATCCTTAGGTAGTGAAGACTTCTTTTGGATTTTGAATATCACCCTAACCCTGAGACCTCCATATTAGTAGATGGCCAATCTGAGGAACCACAGTGGTTTTCACACCTACCAAACTCTCAGGATTCAGGATGTCCATTGAGATTGAACATTTCTATGGAAGTAGTTGTACTTCTCCTGGATTCATCCTGAAGCATTAGGGTAAGATAAAAAAATAAAAGAAATCATTATTTGACTCTTTCTTGTACCTGTTGCTGCCATTTGGCAATTGGAGGGAGGGAGGTAGTTGTGGTGAAGGGAGATTAAAAGGACAATAAATAAACCAGCTTTCTGCCTCTCTCTCCCATCCTTTTGCTTATCCACTTTGTGTCCAGCATTCCATCTGTTCCCCCATGACCTTGGTACTTTCTCTGAACTCAGGTTTTTACCTGCTGAGAGAATCTGGAGTGAATGACCTTGAACTAAGCATGTGTAGTTCAGGAATCCTACCTTATCTAATTGAAGAAGGCCACGATCTTCCTTCCTCTTCCCTTTTCACTTGGGAAATAGAGTGTGAAGAAGGGAATCAAAGGCATGAGACTCCTGATTTTTGTAAAGTGGAAGGGTCTAGTGAACTGATTATCTTATAATTTCTTGGGTTAAAGAAAAATTAAGACATTAATCTACACTCTACTCCTTACAAATACATATTTTCTCAAGATGAGAAGGAATTGGGGTAAGGACTACCACCCTAGGGCTTCTTCTGGGAAGAGGGACAATATTCCCCAACAATCTGTTCCCAAGCATACTGTTGGGTTTTTCTTCTTTCCTAAGCATGTCCTTGTTCACCTCCAAGAATTCACCCACATGACTTTGGAATTTCCAGCCTGAGTGCTTATTTCTCCTTTTGGGTTCCTTCTCATCATCTTCCCCTTTAGAATTGGTGCCAATTTTCTTCCCTCAAGGTCTGATAAGCTAACCTTTCCTGAAATTCTGAGGAGTGATTAGTTCAGGCTTATAGAGCATCATGTTCCCCAGAGAGGCTGTGCAGCTCATGCCTGGTTGTCAGTGAATGCTTTTACTGTATTGATTTGATTCTTCCTACACTATAGTCTGGGGAGATTCGAAGGAGGTTGACAAGGCTGGTAACAATGCTTGTGGGCTAGCCTGTCTTCTATCCCTATCTGCAAGGTTGAATTCTTCTGTGTACAAAGTATAAATCTAAACTAATGGATGGTATTGAGGACTTGAATTTGACAGAAATGTTCTTTCTAGCCTTCTGGGATATTAACATTAACAGAGGGGCAAGACACCTCACAGAAATATGGCCACATATTCCAATGAATGCAAGCAGTGATGCTCTCAGATCACCATTCTCTGGGCAAGCCATTGGGTTAGGAGAGAATGGTTCAGGCTTTGTGCACTTTTCATCTGATCTACAGTTAAAAGTAGAATCTATGCATAGGAAACAGCACAGAGCAATGGGTAGAATACAGGGCCTGGTGGGGTGGGAGTGAGGGAAAGAGACGTTGGTCAAGACTTTTGTGTTCCAATCTTATCTTTGTTACTCACACTTTCCTGCCCACCCCCGCTCAGTTTCCCTGCTCCTGGTTGCTTAATATGTATACAAAACTTGCAGTCGAAAGTGCTTTTGGCTCTGAGGAAGACAGGAGAGTGATGGAGTTGAGGTTTCCCAATGCAGAGTCAATTAAGTACTGAAGATCAGGAGACCCCAAGATATAGACTGCTGTTGCTATGTGACATTTGTGCTTGTTGGGAGGTTATGATCACCCCTTTGAGAGAGGGCTTTGGTCTGCCTCAGACACCATGCCTCCCAGTTAAGCCAGGTATCCCTGCAACCTCTAGTGGACAGATCAAGTAGTTTATCAATCAACAAGCATTTATTAAGTGTTTAATAAGTGCCCAGTACTATGTACTGGGAGGGTACAAAGAAAGGCAAAAAACAGTCCCTATGCTCAAGGAATTTCCTTTCTAAAGGGGGAGACAATATGTAAATAAATAGGTGCCTACAAGATACATGTGGAGTAGATAGAAAGGAGCCTGGGGGTCCAGAACAAGGGACTGAGGTCTGATGCTTAACTAGGTGAATTTCCTTCAGGTGACAGCTCAAATTGCCATCTTGAAGTCCTAGGTCCATTCAAAGATCATCCAGTCCATTCTATTGACTCTAGGCAGGTTCCTTTTCTATCGCAGGACAAACCTTTTTCTGTGCCTAAAGTTCTCCCAAGAAGAAGATGGGATGGTCTTCCTTGGTCCACTGCTCTAATACCTTACACTTCTGAACCACTTTTGACAGAGATCTCCAGGCTGCTTGAGTCTGAGTTCAGACACCAAAGGGCCTCTAAGCTAGTCTATAAGCATGACTTCATAACTGAAATCTCTCCTAGGCCTGGCATTATCCAGGAACCACAGGTAGGATGGTCAGCCCTGCCTTTCTATTCTAATGTGCAGCACCCCTGCATGTGTGGGCCACAGCAGTCATTTGGGGGGTCCCTTGTGTGGTTTTGATTTTAGCTTGGGCATCTCTTAGCCCTTGGAACTGCAGATCTGGTTCCATGATTATGTGTAGCACTCCAGCTCTCTGAGATGCTAAATGGACTCACTAAGCATGTGGAAGTAGCTTGCTTCCTGTTTCTAGATGGTAGACAGATATTAATTATCTCTAGCCTTTTTAATTACTTTAATAGTAATGGAATCCAGAGTTAGCACACCCCTGCATCTTCCCTACCCCCAACTTCAATGTAATTGAAGACTTCTTCTTCTTTTTATTTTTTACAAGAGACTCATATTATCTAAATTCACGGGCTTGGAAAATAGCTTGATTGTTGTGTCAGTACATGTGGGTGGTGGAGTTAAACGGAAACATTCAGCCGCTCTTTTATGCCTCTCTTTATGTCCAGGAAAGGGAGGGACACTTACCCTTCTGGACTCTCAAACTTTATCTCACTATGCCCTAATCCCTTTTTCTGACAAGCAGGCCCACATCAAGGCTGTTGAAATTAAAGAACCACCCCTCCCACCCTGCAGCCCCCCAAAGATGACTGAGCTCCCTTCTTCCAGTGAGATAGAGTCCTTGCTTTCTATCAGTAAATGAATGTATTCTCTTCCTGTTCCCTCTTTCCAACCTCTATTGGCTAGACTGCTCAGGGTAAAGCCAGAAGTGGCGAATTTGGGACTGGGACCACTCTGCTGGCATCTGACCAACACTACAGGTATTTTTCTGCCTAACTTCATATATTGGCTCTGCAGAAATATGCTGACAAACCAAATAATGTTACAGAGAGCAATTCGCCCTGTAAGAACAATGTAACAGCTGAGTCTTTCAGCAATATGAAGAAGCTTGGTTGTTAAAAAATGACTTTACTAGGAAAGCATAGCATTAGTTTCCAACTAAAACTAGAGCCTGGGAGGCCACTGAAAGGTTTTGGGGAAAGAAGTGGCTGGCTGAGTGAAAGGGAGGATAAAGGAGTGAGTTCTGAGTATATTTTGTCATTAAATATACAGAGTACACAAATGAACAAGCAAATAGGCTTTAACATACAACTTCAGCAATTTTTTGGTAGCTGAAAGGTACTCATGGGGAGCTTGACTTCTCCCAGGAGGAGATAGAGAATTTCCCTGATCTCTACTACAGAAGCAAGAGAAGTCGAACGGAGGAGAGGTGAGGGCAATTAGATTTCCATGGATCTTTCCAAGTAGCATCAGTCAGAAGCTGGATAGGGAATGGAAAGTGATCTAAGTAGTGAGCAAGCCCCTCTGCCCCCCAAGGGCCCTATCAACAAGCAGGGGCTGTATCTGCTTTCGAGTTCTGTTCAATGCCTGGTATGTTATTGCTTATTATTAAATAGCAACCATGGCCCCAAATGACGGCTCCCTTGCAGATGTCTGGGAGCTGCAGGCTCAGTGAGGCTTGCCTGACATTGGGCTTCTCCCCATCGTGTGTGCCTTACGCTGTTTCCATTGCCGAGTGTTTGTTATTGTTTGTGCTCTAAGTGGCCCAGCAGGGGAAAAGCATTAGAAATGAAATTATTTTTGTTACACGCTATATAATTGCATCTTCCTCCTTCCTGTAACCCTAGGCAGCAGCCTCACCAGCAATTCCCTGGGAATCCTTGGTCTGGGAAGAAAAGGTGGGTTATATCTTGGAAAAGATTAGATAGGCCCTATGATAAGGACCCCAATTTATAGGCTTTAAAATTTCTAAAGCACTTTCCTTGAAATTACCTTGTGAGGTGGGTCATAAAATTATCATTCCTATTACAAATATAAAGAAATTGAGTCCCAAAGAGATGAAGTGACTGGAACCCAGGTCTAAATCCATTATTCCTTCTATGACACCACATTGCCCAAAGGCCACCCTACCTATTCATAGTCTCTTCTCCCTCCATAGTTTATCCAAGAAAGTAGAGAAGGGAAGGGTAGGTGAAAAGAGGAGAAATAAAATGATGCTTAATTCCATGAGCTAAAGAGATCATAGAATTTTGATCTGATGTAAGAGAGGCAGGAGCAGGGGTTCCTTCCTAAAGCCCCCTATGACCTTGGAACCCCAAGATTCTAGAACTTATTTTTAAAGGATTTATTTGCCCTGTATCTCAGCTATGGAAACTATTGAATAAAATACAGAGAAATGCCCCCTAATTCATAATGAATACAAAAGAATAGACAAGATCAATTAAGTAATCGCAATGAATCAAGTAGCATTTATTATGTTCCTACCATTTGCTGACTCACTTTATTATGAGGTAAAGAATTCTATCCTTCTGTATTGTGTTTTCTCTCAGTCTCTGACTTTTTGAGGAAGGAGCTATAGACTTGTTTATACTTATGATACTATCGTAGGGTCATAGGACTTTTACAGATGAAGAAACTAAGGCTGGTAAAGTGACTTGTCCAAAGTTACAGAGCTAAGACTTAAACTTGCATCTTCTGACTTGAATTCTTATCTGCATAACTGCTAAACATTGGCTCCTGTGACTTTTTTCAGGGCTTACTGAGTGAAAGGAACTGGTGAGTTCCAGAGGGTGAGATCCAATTGTTCAGACTTCTCCCAAACTGAGCAGTACTCTGGAACAGTAGAAGAAGGCAATTTCCCCACCTCACTCTCCAAGATTAACCTTTTAGGCATATGTGCATGAGGGAAGAGGCTTGACTTTGGCACACCATAGGAACAGGACTGAGTGTTGGAGAGGCATCATGGCTTAATGAGTTTAATTTGGTTTAATAGTTTAAGAGAACGCATTAGAAGTAAGGTAACATGGGTTCCATTTCTAGTTCTGCCACTAACTGGGAATGGGATCTGGGATACATCACTTCTCTCTTCTGGGTAAAAGGTCATAGGGAGGTTAATTAGGCACTCTTCATGGTCTCTTCCAGTTCTGGCTTTCTGCCTTTCATAGGATGGTAGCTGTAGAACCAAAAGGGATCTCAGAGGCCATCTTATCTAGTCCCTTCCTTTAGATGAGGAAGCTCAGGTTCTGAGAGAAGGGATTTGGCCACGATCACAGAGGTTAACAGCAATGCCGCCAATTCAAACCCCCACGCCCTCCAACTCCAAATCTAGCACACTTTCTATTGTGCCACAGTGGAGGTAGGAATGGAAGGACCCTTTTTTGAATACTATGGACTCCAACAAGATAACCTAGGACTCCTATTAAAAAAAACAAAACTTTTAAATTGAGTTCAAATGCCTCTTTTCTCATCATATTGGAGCTGACAGTGACTGGTAATAAACATTTTGCCATTTACCTTCATTCCAATTCTCCTTAGAGGAGACCATATGCTTGAGCCCTCAGAATCCGTGTTGACTATATTCATTATTAATTATAATAATACAATTGTGTACTTAGTTATAGATTAATTATAATCTTATTACAATCACAATTTCTTAAACAGCTGGCATGGCAGAGTTGGAAAGTACATTAGAAATCACCTAGCCCACTAGCCCCACCATTTTAGAGAGGGGAAACTGATGTGCTGAGAAGAGCTGTTGGTTGCCTGAGGTCCTACAAAATAGAGTGATAGGGCCAGCAGTAAGTGCTCAAATAAGATTATAAGGATTCTCAGAATGGGAAATCCAAGGCTGATGTCTACCTGATCATAAAGTACTCCAAGGGGAGGTTGATTAGTGGTGGTTGTTTTCATGAAATCATCCTCATCCTTCAGTTATTGTAAGCTTAGCTTTTCATTGTTTTCCCCCACACCAAGAACCATACTGATGGATATTTCTTTATCCATTCACTCATCCTCTTGAAAGCCACTTTGAATTCAGTAGGACTATATTGCATTGAAGTAAAAAGAAACAGTTTTTGCTGGTATGATCCTTCCTCAAGGAGACCATTTCCTAAATGATACAACCTCTAGTTACAACCAATTAAGCCAACTAGCGACAGGAAGGAGGACCTCTCCCTCAGGCCTTTTGACCATCCCCTCCCTGACACTAATATGGTCCTTGTTACTCAGTTCTTGAATAGTTGGTTTGTTTGTTGTGGTGACAGAGAGAAGTGCTTGACTTAGAGGGTAACTAAAAATTCAGGTCTCAAGCCAGTGGGTTTATTTTCCCAGGTTACCTTGTCTTGAGTCCTATAAATAGCACTAATTCTGCAATACCATGTGACAAATGGAACATGAGAAATGCCATTTGAAGTCAGGCTCATTAGGCTCCATATGTCATTCCTCATAAGTTATAGGAGAGTTTGGTAGATGGCATCATCCTTGGGGCTTTAGCGATATTCCCCAAACTTCTCTCTCTTCTCCTTAATAACTTACTATGGAAAAAGTAACTAGTTATCCCCTATGAATTGATCTACAGCCCTTTTGAACTTATTCCTTTGGCCTCTACCACCTTATTAGAATATATTTGCTCCTCTATGCAAAGTACATATTCTTATTGTTCCCTAAACTACCTCATTTAAACTTCAAAAGTACTCTCTACTTGTACTGTTCTGAGATTTGTAGTTCCTGATTTTATGACCTTCAGTCCTGGTCTGTCTCAACTGTCATCATTCCAGACTGAAGAGACTTCTTTGCTTCCAGGCTGTGCAGAAACTGCAACTTGCTACCACCTCTTTCCCCCTTCCTCTGCTATTGTGGCTATCTTACAACAGAAGATATTCAACTTATTGAATAAATGAAGGAATAAATGTGATGACTTTCCTCATAGCATCAATATTTCCTCTTTCCTTTCCTTGCAGTGGGAAAAGCAGGGTGACCAGTACTGTCAGTGTCCTATGGACCTGTGTTCTATGATTAAGTCCCTCACAGAGTTCTGTGTACAGTAGGAAGTGACTTTCATTCCTTAATGCTGAATTTAGATTCACAGTGGAGGACATAGAGGACACACAGATGGCAGTTCACTGGTCATCCTGTTGGTTGGATGGCATCAGGAAGATGCTAAGCAGCTCCTGATATTGGCTACTGGAGCTGGTCAACCTCAACTAGTTATGGATACATTATTATATTATTCCTATATTAGTTAGATGAAGTTTTATTATAATCAACATGGTGGTCTTAGGTGGATCAAGCTTTAGGCATACACACATACTGCAAAGTGTATTTAGGGAAAGTTAGCAAAGAAGTCACATAAAAACATATTCATACAAATTAGGCCCCAGCCCATGAGAGCTAAGAGCAAGATGTGGGTGGATGGGCTTTGAAGATTCAGATGGTTGAAGCTATTTGGAGCTAAAGCCTGGAGATCAGGGATTGGGATTAGACCTTGACTTAAAGTGCATGGCACCCTTGGCTGCTTTGAGAAATAATAGTTAACAACCCTAATCCATTGTTTCCCTAAAGACTTGGCTCTACAAATACAAAAATCCTTGAAATCAAGGAGATACTATCTATCTGAGTTGCATAAGGTCCAGCCTTGCCAGGTAGGGGAGGGGTAGGATAATCTTTTCCAATGACTTTGTTCTCTCTTTTTTGTCTGGGAGGGAACAGAAATTATTTCACATGGAGAAAAACATGGCATAGACTGGCTTCTTAGGAACATACAAGATATTATTATTCTCTCTGTTTCATAGATGAGGAAGTTGAAAGCAAGAGAGGTTAAGTGACTTGCTTGGCGTCACACAGCCAGTCAGTGTATGAAGTAGGATTCGAACATATACATATTGAAGGGTGTCCCAAAAATCTTAGTGCAGCTTTAAGCTATGAAGTTATTAATGCTTAAAACAGCACTAAGATTTTTGGAACCCCTCATAGATGAATACATAATATATTGAAACTGAGATTGAGAAAATTTAAGTAACTTGCCTGACAGCACATAATTGATAAGTGTCTTGGGTGGGATTTGAACCCATAATTTATTTTCAGTTCAATGCTTTAGCCACTGTAATTATGCTGTTTCTATATATTTCCAAAGGGCATAAAGAGTTTATGTGAAGCCCCAAGTTGTAGTGAGTGGACAGGTGTGATAAGAGAATAGAACTTCCTCTCTCCCTCCTCCCCCTCCAAATAAAAGCACTTAGCTTTATTCCTTTTCTTCTAGGGATAGATTAGTGAGAGAATAGAAGATTTCATATAGGTGTCTATTACATTATATGGTCTGAGCCACATGTGTACCTGTGTGACAAATAGAAGAGGGCAGTTTTTGTGGTAAGGGACAATTCTCATCCAGTCTTCCAACTACGAGAATTGGATGGATTGTTTTCCTTATTGCTAGAATCAGATCCATGGATATTCAGTTCGCAATAATACCTCTTTTATACTCTTCAAGCAAGAAATATTACAACATGCTATCCAGAAGAGGAGCTGAGAAAATAGAATTTTGAGATTTGGAATTTTATAACTGGACAACAAGGGGAAAAAACCCATGAGTAGTGTATGCTCGAAAGTAACTTCTGAGTACAAGCCAGTAAACATAGGAAACCAAAGAAGGAAAGGCCAGATTCAATCCTAGTTGAGTCTCCCTTCCTTTCTTTACTTAATTCTATCTGGTAGCTAGGTAGCACAGTGACTAGAATGTCAGGATGGGAGTCAAGAAGACTTCTGTTCAAATGCTGCCTCAGACACATGCTTGGCTAGATAACATTGGCCAAGTCATTTAAAATCTTTCAGCCTTAATTTCCTTATCTGTAAAATGGGTGTAGTAATAGCATCTACCCCATAGGGCTAATGTGAGGATCAAATGAGATCATGTAGTTTAAGTACAATTAGTATTTATTGACCAGCACCCCCAAAATCCTTGGTTTATGGTCCCATTGACATCTATCTCAATACTTCTATTGGCAGTCCATTCTTAAGTCTCCAGTGTACTCCAGGTTCCTTAGGCTCTCCTGGCTTTACTAGGTAGAAAGACTGACCTACACCTATTTTTCTTTCCCTTTAATTATTTTCAACAGAAGACAGATTTGTCTAAAGAGCTTTAATAACTGTTAAGGTAAATGAAAACTACAAAATTAAGGTCAATTTAAGAAAACTCAAGAAAACTAGAGAATTAAACTCAATTTAAGAAACATTTTTAAAGCATCTGCTCTGTGGAAAGCACTTTCCTGGAGCTGGGGATACAAAAGCAAAATGATCTTTGGCACAGTGGACAGAGACCTGGGCTTGGAGTTAGGGAAATTTGAGGTCAAATCCTGCCTGAGACACGTATTAGTTTTGTGACCTCAGGCAAGCCACTTGACCTAAGTCTGCCTCAGTTTCTTAGCTGTGAAGTAGGGGTAAGTTTATAGTCCTTTGGGGAGAGGGATATACAATGTATATACAAAAGCAAGAAAATACAAAGTAATTTCAAGAAGGAGAGGGTAGTGGGACAATTAGGAAAGGCTTTCCATGAGAGACTGCCTCCAAGCTCTGCTTCATATAAGAGGTAGCTTCTAAGCTGTGCTTTGAAGGTAGTAGCTAAGGTAGATGTGAGGAGAGACTGCTTTCTAGCCATGGGGTACCACTATAGAAAAGGATTGGAGATGAAACATGCAATGTCATATATGGGAGATAATTATCCGGACGCTTTGACTGGAACAGAGAGTGCATGAAGGCAAGTAATATGAAATAAGATGGAAAGATAGATGGGAGCTAGAGTGTGAAAGATTTTAATACTAGACTGAAGATTTTGTATTCATCCCAGAGGCAAGGAAGAACGAACCTTTGAAGATTTCTGAGTAGGGCAGTGAGATGGTCAGATCTGTGCTTTAGGAATATTAATTTGCAGCTATTGGGAGGGTGGATTTGAAAGGGAAGAGACTGGAGGCAAGAAAGCAATTTAAGAGGCTACTGCAAAAGTCTAGGTGAGAAGTGATGAGCCTCTAAAGTAAGAGATTGGGTGAATGTAGAGAGAGGGATAGAGGTGGAAGATGTCAAGGTTCTTTCCTATTGATTGGATAGGGGGATGAATTCAAGTTGGAAGAGACCTTAGTGGTACCCAATAGTAGTTGTAGTCTAATCCATATGTGAAAAAAAATTCCCATTGGAGTTTACCTGATGAGCTGTTATCTAGCCTCTCCTTGAAAATCTCCTGTGAAGGGGGAACCTACCACCTCTGTAAGAAACAAGTGATACAGATTTGCAGAGTACATAATTGTCAAATAACAGAGCATCAATTAGCTGAATATTCATTAAGTGCCTACTATGTACTAGATACTGTGCTAAGTATTGGGGTTACAAATTCAAAAATAAAACTATCCTTACCCTCAAGGAGCTTACATTCTATGGGGGTCTTTGACATGTACAGAAGTCAATAACTGGAGGTGTCTACCGATAACAAATGCAAAATAATTGGTAGGAATCACTAACAATTAAGTGAAGCAGGAAAGACTTCTTGAAGGAGATGGCATGTGAACTGATTCCTGAAGGAATCTTGGTAGGGGGGAGGGAGCCTGGTATTTCTATCCTAAAATGGCCCTCATTTGGCCACAGGGGCTAGTAAGTAGCCCTACTCCCATCTGCCTAGCAACTGGGTCTTTCCATGCCTTACTCTACCATTCAGAAATGCTAGAATTATCTATCTATTATATATGAGATATTTCAATTCTAAGGGTATGATTTTTTGGGGAGGGAGGGTTCAGTCAATTTCTCTGATCGCTCCAGAGGGAAGTGGTTCTGCTTAGTTACTTGCTTAGTTACCTCTATATGCATATTACACAAAAGACAATCACAAATAGTGACTAAACATATTTATCAGAACAAGAAAGTAAGATAGTAATTGGTGAAGTCATACAGATTAGTTTAGGCAATAGAATACATAAGATTTAGAGGGCTCTGTGACCCAGGAGTAAGAGAAAACTTAGCTCAACTGAGGAGAGAATGATCTCACCCAGTGAGTTAGTTTACCCTAAGTAGTCTCTGGGGATATTGGTGCTGGGAATCAAGGAGCGTTTTGGGGGGTCCCATGCCTATGGCCCCAAAAGACCTCCCATTTATCACCTAAAGTTTGTACTGCTCTCTCTTTGCCCTGTCCCTCTCTCTCCCAGAAATCTCATGAGAATCATATGTCAAATTTCTTGCACATACAGAAGTGTTACAGGGCTATCCTGCAGGGGACCACCAACTTCATTATGTGGAGCTACGTATATACACATAGATATGTACTTTCCACCAGAAGTCAGGAAAGACATATTTCTTCACAGGTACTCCTTGGGAGAACAGAGGGGATAAAACCACAACTTTCCTAGGAGCCAAGAACATTGTCAACCTCGGTTGCTTTGGATTGCTTGCTTTGAGCAATAAAGGAGGACTGAAGTATATTCCCAGATGTTGGAGAATAGTAGGAGAAGTGGTGATGATTAGGGAAGGTCTATCGCTTGGAAAACAATGGTAATTGAAAACTGTGAGTAAATGGGGAAGGGAGAGGATCCCAAACCAAATATTTGTAAACCCAGAGGAGAGGCACTACTACAACCAAAGCCAATGCTATACTGATGGACCTGCTTCTCTTTCTTCACCAGGAAAAAGAGATGTTTAATTTTTTTTTAATGGGAGTGGGAAACAATTCCTTTCTCTCACTCCCTTAGTGATACTAAGGTACAGATGAGAGAATGAGAAAAGGGGAAAGAAAGAGAGAGTTAGAGGAGAGGCAGAAAGGAGGGAAAGACAAAGAGAGGGAAAGGAGAGATAATAGTAACAGCTAATATTCATAAAGCGCTTGCAATTCAATTAGGCTGACATTTGTTTAAGTACCTGGTGTGTAAGGTCTTTAAACTTTAGTTGTAGGTATTATTAATGTCCTACTTTTGTCCAAGGACCAATGAGTTGATACATTATTGGAGGAAGTGAACTCCACCCGTAGGACACTAGTCCTAGAAATGAAAGCAGAAGACAAAAAAGAATTCATTTACATGGGAGGATGGTTCACAAGTTCACCTCAGAGAGGCAAACAAAAGGGTTAGCAGATTGGTTTTTATCATGTGCCCGTAGGCTACAAGAAATAGAATTTCATGGAACAATTGGCCATCTTGCCTTGAAGTGCTCATGAGAAGTGTAAGCAGCCAGACAACCATGAAGATAATTGCAGTCTATGCAATAACCATTGATTCTGAGGATAAAGAAGCAAAGAAATTCTAGGAAGAACTTGACAAGATCCTTCAAACTAAGTCAAGTATATCTTCATACTCAGTTTCTTTGATGCAAAGGTGGGCACGGGCAAAAATGGTCTGGATCAAGATGAAAGTGGCCGAAGGGTTAAAGGCAAAAATAGTCTGGATCAACAGATGAAAGTGGCCAAAGGGTTAAAGGCAAAAGTGGTCTGGATCAAGAGATGAAAGTGGCCAAAGGGTTAAAGGCAAAAATAGTCTGGATCAACAGATGAAAGTGGCCGAAGGGTTAAAGGCAAAAGTGGTCTGGATCAAGAGATGAAAGTGGCCAAAGGGCTAAAGACTATTCAGAGTCTCCACACCTATAGTTCATGAATATTTTCTTTGTGAGTCACTTAAGATCCACTATCTGTGTGCTTTCAGTTCATCAATTGGTTGGACCAGAGGTCAAAATCAACATACACTAGAGAAAAATGAAAGTGAAGATGCACCATATCTGTTTAAATAACTTCTTGGCTCTGAAAAACAGTAAATACTAAAAAGACATTGTATCACCATTTCTTAAAGAAGTCTAATTAGTACCAAACAACTGCTACGCTGAGGAGGCTGAAGAAGTCCTAAAAATGCCCCAGCTGGCAAACACTCAGCAGCTGGTTGTTGTAGTGGATAGAGCATTGGGCCTGGGGTCAGGAAGACTTAAGTTCAAATCCTGCCACAGACACTTATTAGTTTTATGACTCCAGGCAAGTCACTTAAGTCTGCCTCAGTTTCCTCAATGTAAAATGGGGATAATGATAGCACCTATCTCCCAGGGTTTTTATGGGGATAAAATGAGAGAATACTTATAAAGCACTTAGCACACTGTCTGGCATATCTAAATACTTAATAAATTCCTTTCTTCCTTTTGTTTCTTCTCTCTTTCCTTCTCTTCCCTCCCTCCCTCTATCCTTCCTTTTCTCTTTATCTCTTTCTCTGCCTCTCTCTTCCTTCCTATCCTTCATTCCTAGCCTCCCTCCTTATTTCCTTCCTTATTTCACTTCATTCCTAACCTATCATTTCTTCCTTGCCTCATCCTTCTTTCTCTCCCTCTCTTCCTATTATTCATTCCTCCCTCCCTTCCTCCCTTCCTTTCCTTCTTTCTTCCTCCCTCCCTTCTCCTTCCCTCCCTCTTTTCTTTGTTCCCTTTCTCCTTCCCTCCCTCCCTTCCCTCCCTTCCTCCTTCCCTCCTTCTCTACCTTCCTTTCCTTCCTTTCTTCTTCCCTCCCTCCCATCTTCCCTTCCTTCCTTCCTTTCTTCCTTCCTTCCTTCCTTCCTTCCTTCCTTCCTTCCTTCCTTCCTTCCTTCCTTCCTTCCTTCCTCCTTGACAAATTCAGAGACATGACAGCCAAAGGCAACATGAATTTAGAGTAAAAGCTCATTTGTAAAAATTACAGAGGAGGATGACAGAAAATTATAACCAGTATGCCTAACAAGCCAGTGAAAAGCAAATGAGGTGAAAAAGATTCTGAAGAGAGCTTGGTATGAGATCCAGCTTTGCCAGCATAACCCAAGAGTATTTGAAATTCAAAGGAAAGCAACAAAGAGACATGGAATGGGATGGATCTGCTGGCATTTATAGGATCCTGGGATTTTGTGCTGGGGGGTATATGTGTGATGCAATGGAACGTGTACTAGAGTGGTAATCAGAGAAATTGGGTTTGAATTCTAGCTCTACTATGTACTGCCTCTGATGATCTTGAGCAAGTCACTAAGCTCTCTGGGCCTCAGTTTCCTCATTTGTAAAATGGAAGAAAGGAATAAGCATTTATAGAGAAGCTATTATGTGCCACATGCTTTTTACAAAACAAATATCGTCTCATTTGATCCTCACAATAACCCTGAGAAGAAGGTGCTCATATTTAACAGATGAGGAAACTGAGGCAACCAGAGGTTAAGTGACTTACCCAGGGTCACACAGCTAGCAAATATCTGAGACCAGATTTGAACTGTTTTTCTGTCTCTAGGCCCAGTGTTCTGTCCAACATGCCACCAGTTTGCCTTTAGGGGGTTGGATTAGATGAGTAGTTCTAACTCTAAGATGCTCCTATAGCTGGAACCAACCTTGTATGCCACCCTATCCAATCCCCTGCTTTGCAGAAGAGGGAACTGAAGCCTGCAAAGTCTTTCAGTGACTTACCTGGTATCGCACAAATAGCAAGCAAGAAAGCTAGGATTCAAGTCCCCATCCCAGGGCTCTTTTCACCAGGTCATGCTTCCTTTTATTTCTCTAGTGATTTATTCTCATCAGCAACAATAATGAAGATGCCTCACTTAATACTCCATCACTACATCAGCACCTGAGGTGAGGAAATTGTAATGACGTTGAAAAAGAAGAGTCAGGAAGAGTGAGTGGGCCTGGCCAAATAGGATCACAGGGTCACTGATCAAAAGCTGGAAGGCCATCTAGCCCAGCTTTACAGGGAAGGAAACTGAGGCCAGGGAACTTAAATGGCTTGCTGTTGCCAGTGTCACACAAGCAGTATTTTTCAGAGACAAGATTTCAACCCTGGTATTTGGACTCAGGAGCCAGGGTTCTTTCCCCATAACTATGCTGCCTACATGCAGAAAAAAGTCTTTGCTGGAGGTAACTGTTCTAAGGTAGTCAGAGGTGAATGCTTAAGATGCGTTGAAGAGGAGGAAGCTTCCAAAAGAATGGAAAAGATAACAGACATTATTACTACCCCCAAAAAGGTAACTGAGAAGACACCAGCAATTACCAACCAATATGCCTCCTCTCACATCTCTCAAACATTATTAGGAGAATAGCCTGTGTAGGCATCAAAAGCATCCTTGATGACTAGAGTACGAGAACAGACTATCCAATACATTGGCAGAGGCAGTCACCATATCAGATTTTTTGCTTCATTGGTTTCTTTGTCATAAAAAAGGGTTTAATCTGGACAGGGGAGATGTTGAAATGACTGTGATGTAAAGACAAAAGACATCGATAATTTTTTTCTTTTTTCTTTCTTTTTTTTTTAAAGAGAGTATCCTTGATGAAAGGAATAGGCAGGCTTTTAGAGCCAATTTTCTACAGCATCTTCAGAGTTACACAGCTGACTGAAAGTGATATGAGGTCCTGCTGTGTTTATTGTTTGTTGATTGCCAAAAAAAGTATTTGCCTCAGTAGAGCAAAATGCAGCCTTAGAAAGACTCTTCTCAGACAAGGCATCTCTCATGCATGCGTTCAGGTCGTAAGAGATTCCCTAGCAGATGCGACCACAGAAATAGCTTTACTCAGCAATCTGCTGCATCTCCATATCAAGTGAGGCAGAAAGCAAGGAGGCAGATTCCTCACAGGCTCTGCCATTATCCTGGGAGATGAAATGCACAAAGTCCAAATGGAGAGGAGGGTTGCCTATTGATGATGAAGTTGTCTGGATGTTCTCATCTCAAGATGATTGCAATGAGCCCTGAAGAGCCACAGGGTCTTCTTAATGAGACCCCCAGTCTCCTAAAAGATAACAACTTAGCCATTTATAGAGGAAAAACAATGGATGAAGACTATGTCTATGTAATAACTAGCATTTATAGATAATGTTATGAGGTTTGCAAAACCTTTTTGCATATATTGACTGATTTGATCCTCATAACAATAATACCAGATAGTGTCATTTTAAAAATTTAATATTATCAAATGAGATAATACTTGTAAAGTGCAGCACAGTATCTGGTACATAATAAATGCTTGCTCCCTTCCCCATTTTACAGATGAGTTAATTGAGGCCAAAGTGAGTTGAAGTGACTTGTCCAAGGTTGTACAGCTAAGCAAGTGACTGAGGCAAGATTTAAATATGGGTTTTCTTGACTCCAAGTCCAACTTTCTTTCCATTGTGCCACCTAGCTGCCTCCTGCTATATGCTCCATATTATTTAGATTATTGAAATTCAGAGGTAATTGAGTTAGTCCATAAGTACACAATAGGATAGCCAATCAATAAATCAACAAGAATTTATTAAGTACCTACTATGTGTTAGGCACTCTGCCAGGTGATGGAGATACAATAGTAAAAAAAGAAAAGAAAAAGAAATAACCCCAGCCCTTAAGGAGCTTACATTTCTTCAGAACGATAAGCTTGGGCCCAAAGTGTAATAGAGAGAGATCAGGTGGTTTATATTGTGGAAATTATGCAGCATTTTCAATGATCCCAAGCTGCCCATGGCAGAAAAGGTTATTATTTTCAATGCCAATATTTTCCTCTGGCCCTGCCTCCCCAACTCTTTGGTGTCCTGGTACTACTGTCTCTGGATACAGAGACAGAAGAAAGGTCATCAATCCTTGAGGCTCAGCTTTATTCTTTCCTCCTTTCTAGGCTGAGGATCGCATGTCAATCAAATGTAAAATCTGTATGAAAAAGAGCACCAGACTATTTCAGAATCACAACTTGGACACTTTTAATGACTGGTCAGTCAGGAATGCTGCCAGGCTTGCTTATTTCTTACATAAAAACAGACTGTGAAATCACTCATTAAAGTTGCTGATTAAATAATGTGTATTTTTTGCCATTTTGACTACCAGGATTTTCTCATTTGGAAAGTGTTAGAAGGCATGTTTGCTACATTCAGCCATACTAGACTATTGCTCTTCCCTGATCTTGTTAGGAGGCAGTTAGGTGCCATGAGGGATAGAGCCTTGGAGACAAGAAGATCTGATAATTTTCCAGGTATGAAATTCCCTTTCATGTGTAAGTTGGGGTAAGTTATAGGTCTTTTCCCACTCTGAGGTTATAAATCTATGGTCTCTCACTCTTCCCCTCTAAGCTGAACGTTCTCCCTTCCTTCTTTAGCAAGGAGTCTGCCAACCTCACCCCTATTATAGGTCAATCTACACTCTAATACTTGACTCATTCCCATTTTTAAACTTATCATCTTGAACTCTAGGGTAATCTGTGGATATGTTTGTACATTTTCTCATTAGTACAAATTCAATATAACAATCAACTGTACTCCAAGCTGCAACCCCGCAGTTAATCAAATATTATTGGTTTAATATACTAGAGAAACCTCTTTTCCCAATAGTAGTTACTCAAAGCTATTAAATCCTTGAATCTTCTAAAATTAAATAACTATTAAAGTTAATAAATATATAATTTATTAATACTAAAATCAATAGCAAAGACGTAAATACTAATTTACAATATTTTAGTAGTGAGAATTGTCGTGGAAGCAACCAATATGAGCTTGAACCAACTTTGGGAAATAGTGGAGGACAGAAGGGCCTGGAACATGATGGTCCACGGGGTCTTGAAGAGTTGGACATGATTGAATGACTAACCAACAAAAAGCTGTCAGAATGATCATAGCCAGAGTCACCTCAGATTCTCACTGTAAAAGCAGATGATTTCGCTTCTGAAAACACAATTCTACACTATTTAATTTACTTAGCATAACAAAGTCTCTTTATAAGAATCCTCTTCATGCTCCTTGCAAGATAATGATTCATAAGGAAAGAAGATATCTCCATTTTCCTTCTTTCTTCTTCATATTTTAATCTCATAGATCATCACTGACAAAGTTAAACTCATATATTCTCTCCATTATTTAATAGTGAGAAATATCTCATAGAATGACAGTTCCAACTGCAGCTCCTTTCATTCCTTTCTTTCTTAAAAAGACAGTAGCAATTTCATTGGAGATCAGTCTCCATCAGAAAGATCTTAAGATTTTAATATTTCGACATTTTATGCAATAGAAAAATAAATGTGATTCTCAATTTTTTTTAAAAAAGATTGTAATAGTTTCTATAGTGCTTTAGATCAAGGGTTACAATTCATAGTACTTTGTCTGGACCTCTCCTTGGCACTCACTGCTCCAGTAGGTATCATAGCTGTTTACATGCTTTTGTTAGATTGTAAGCTCCTTGAGGGTAGAACTGATATTAAATCTATCATGGGATCACTATTGCCTAAAGCAGTGCTTTGAGCATTGCATGAACTTACTATATAATTGTGGAACTGAATTGAATTTCATGCCAAGTCTGGCTTCTCCTGTGTACTTAATAATATTCTAATTTATGTTGTGATTATTTGTGCATGCCCCATTCTCCCTTTCAGAACCTAAGCACCATGCAATCAGGTCTTATTTTTCATCTTTATATCCCCAGCACCTAGCTAAAATTTTAAATGTCATCTCCTAAAGGGTAGAGATGGGACCAGATTCTACAAACATTTGAGTAGGTGCTTAATAAATGTTTGTTGAATTGAATCAAATATTTGTTGAATCCAGGCCCACCTCTACCTTTGATAAGCTGCCATTTAACATTTTAACTATTAATATTTTAGTAACTAACCCTTTGCAACATCTCTGAAAATGGTGTTCTAGGCTCAGCTTCAAGGTTCCCAATGACAGAGAACTTACTGTTTCCTGAGGTAAGTCATGCAATGTTTGGTCAGCCCTAATTGTTTAGGAAGTATATTTTTATGAGTCAAAATTTGCATGCATATAACTTCATTTATTCATTCTACAAGTCCAGAACATTTGTTAGGCACTGCCGAGGGAATACAAAATGGTTCAAGGAACTGATAATATAATGAGTGCAAGAGCAGCGAAGGGAGGCAAATAACAAGAAGGTGGCCACTATGGCTAGGGAGGATGAACTTTGCTTCTAAGTTGGAATGCCATTGGGTTTGACCAAATGAGATAATAATTGTAAAATGCTAGCATGGTGCCTGGCACATAGTAAGCACTTAATAAATACTTGGTTTTTTTCTCCCTCCACAACGATCCGCAGTGAAATCAAGCAATAAATCAAAGCTCTTGGTTTGCCATTAGTTCTCCTTTCAGATTCCTTATTTGGTTTACAAAAGCCTCTTCAATGGGGGAGAGCTCAGAACAGGTACATTGAGGGAGAGGCATATGTTCTCTAAATCTAGGCATCTGGGGCCAATGAAAGAAGATGAGAAGAGGAGGAGAGACATTGGGGAATGCGGGTGGGGTTGGCCCGTGACTGCAAAATTGGTTATAGGGCAGTAAATGAGGTCTGGGAAAATGCCCAGCTTGAGGCACAATAGCTATTTGTCCCCCGAGTAGCAACATTTCCCTCCCGATCACCTGTTCTTAGAACAGCAGCCCTTTTTATTTAATCGATGCCTAATCTCCTGAATGAGAAGGAAAATAAGGACAAGGGAGAAAAAAGCAGTTAGTCCAACTATAACTTTGAGATATAAAAGAAATCACAAGCCTGGTAGTTCAGCAGTTAATGGGATTGGTGGCTGCCTACCTTTCCAGCTTTATCTCACTACTACCTTTCATTCCCTCCACGCTTTAGCCAAGTGGACAGCTCCCTGCCCTCTCAAACCCACCCTGCACTCCCCAGTCTCCGAGGTTTGGATCAGGTTGTGCCCCATGCCTAGAGTGCCTTCCCTCCGCCTCTTTGTTGAATTCCTACCCATATTTTAATGCCCCACTCAAATGTCGTCCGTTCCCTGAAATCTTGCTTGACTCTTCATGAGCCAACAACCTTCTACCTCAGACTTTTCATAGCACTTTATTTTGTAACTTACTAATACATTAATGATGCAATCTTATGTATTGTTGCTATCTGTGTTGATGTCCTCTCTACCCACTAGACTGTAAATATCATGAGGGCAGAGAGTATTTCCCTTTGTATTTCCACTAGTGCCTAGCCCAGGGCTCTCCACATATTAAGTGCTTAATAGATATTTTCTGAATGAATAAATAAAGCAAAAAGTACAAAGAGAGGGAAGCCCATCTTTGGGGCTAGATGGTCCCCTAAAATGCAAGAGAAATAGCTAGAGATGAGGTCAGGAGGAAGCCTAGATACCTGGCCATCACAGACTTAGGCCCCAGGAAGGCAATGGACTGGGGCATGGTCTACCTAGCCATGGGGGAGCCTAACTGTTGCCACAAACATAACTAGCTATTGTGCATATAGGTTTAAGGGGAGGAGGTAAGAGAGAGAAAAGGGAAGGAGAGTCATCAGCTAGACCTCCCAACAACATGAGCCTAATTTAGGCTATTTGCTTGGGCTGTGGGGATGTGGACCTAGTTCTCACAGGGTTCAGGCGAGTCATTCTCTTCCAGACCCCCATCTTCTTGTGCCCACCTCCCCCTCCTCTGTTGGCTCTACATTTTGTGCTTGGACTCTGTCCCTTACAGGGACAGCGGTGACCATTCTTCCTTGAAATTATATTTCCTGGCTCTACCCAATGGCTCATGACTCTTTTCCTTCCTCACTAAGGCTCCAGGTTCTCTGATGTAAATAGCCTGACCCTGAAGCCAGAGAGGGAAGGCTGGTAGGGACTATTCCTTCTCTATAGCACTCAGAAGCAATGTACTTTTGAAAGCCTGGGGACTAAGGTGAACCCAACCAGATTTGCTTGGCTAGCTGGACCAGTTCAGCCAAACAGTTCAGGAAGGAACTCAGGGTGATAAGGGAATGCATTAAGAAGAAAGGAATAGGAGGCGTTAGGAGACTATCAGGGAATGGTAAATTCAAAATAAATAACATGGGCAAAATAATATGCAGATTAATCCTGCTTCCTCTTTATTGACTTACTGATTGTTTCAATAGTGAAGCCCATTTTGTAATAGGGCTGCACTGCAGATCAAAAGGAAAATCACATGGTAGGATTTTCCCAGAGTCACCTGGTAGCATCCTTGTCTGCATGGGCTCTCAGAGACAAGGCTAAGGAAACATTTCCTACTGAGAGGGGATAGGGAAAAAGGGAGAGAGAAGGAGGGAGAGAGGTGGGGTGGGGAAGGAGAGGAGAAAGAAAAAGAGAGGGAGGGGAGCAATGGGGAGAAGGAGAGAGAGGGAGAGAGAAAAGAAAGAAAGAGAGAGAGAGAAGGGAAGAGAGGTAGGTAGAAAGGAGAAGGGGAGGAGAGAGAAAAGAAGGAAAGAGAGAGGAAGAGAACTGGTGGGGGGCGCTTTGAACCAAGGGAGACATTTAAAGCTCATATCCATGACCCAGAGTGGTTCAGTTCATGGATCAGTCCAAGGTCTACTCAGGCCCCCTGAATTTCCTGAGCTCTATGCCTGCCTCCATCTCTCACTCTTTTCATAGTGGAGCAGCATTCAGTTCCAGAGCATTCCCATCCTTACTGTCTCCGTAGTAAATGTTGGGGAGGGGGAAATAAACAAAGCAGGAATGGGGAATATGGATCTAGAAGGGAAAGGAACAGGTATGAGCATAGATGACTTATGCCCAAGCAAGTATTCTTAGCAAGAACACAGAGAAATCTGAGAGATAGGAAAGGTGGACCAAAGAGAACACAAGGAGACAAGGTCAGGGAGGCCTCCAGAGGGCAGAAACTCAACAATAACCCTGGAGGCTCTTTGGTCTGGAAAAGGAGCAGGGGGGCTCTCCTGGGATGGTCTGAGCTCTAGCCTTCAGGGACCTGTTGAAACTCAATAAAGGCCAGAAAGGCTGTGGGAGTCTTGGCTGGCAGCTTTATGTATTTACTTAAGAGAAACTCACAGACATCCCAGAGCCCTCAGGTTTCAGCAGACCCAGAACCATGTCTGCCAGCATACATTTACCCTTATCTCCTCCCTGTTCCTTGTTTTGCTCCACTGCACCCCCCACCCCCACACAGACATTCCAACAGCTCACTGCCCAGGTTTGATCTGCATGGTTACTCAGATTAGCTATTTACAGAATTATTAACACATGTTGGCTGGTTATTTCAATCCAGAAAACAACCCAGGCAGACTACTGATGAATTGGTGATGCTGTATAGACATGGCCTCAGAGTCCCATGAGAGCCTAATGGTAAGAACATAAACAAGATGACTAAAAACAGAGTAAATATGTAATGTATTTCCTTTGGACCTGCTGTCTGATTTCCTTTAGAATGGATACCTATCTATCTCTTCAAAGCCCTGCTAATCTACCTTTTTTTCCCCTGTACACATATAGTAATAGGCAGCTAGGTGGTGCAGTGGATCGAGCGGAAGGCCTAAAGTCAGGATGACTCATCTTCCTGAGTTCAAATCTGGCCTCAGACACTTCCTAGCTATGTGACCCTGGGCAAGTCACTTAACCTTGTTTGCCTCAGTTTCCTCATCTGTAAAATGAGCTGGAGAAGGAAATAGCTAACTACTCTAGTAGCTTCGCCAACAAAGCCCCAAATGGAGTCAGAAAGAGTTAGACACTCCACCCCCACCCTTACCACCCCCCCACCGCCCTCCACCGCTGCTACCATGCTCCTCACCCTCTGTGCACTGTGGCACCACCTACCAGCCACAAAAGGAATTACATTCCTCTAAGGACTAAGGAGCAGTCCAGGACCACCTTTACATGTTCTCTCATCATATCTTCACAAGGCGATGTTATCACCTCCATCTTATATATGAGAAAACTGAGGATGAGAGAGACTGACTTACCCAGAGTCACTCAGTCTAGTCATATATCTAAGGAAGGGTTTTAATTCAAGCGTCCTAACTTCAAGTCATATACTCTGTCCATTGTACCAGTGGTATCAAATGCAAATAGCAGTGGGAGCCCCAAATCTGTATATTAAGATCCCTGCAGATACATATGTGTTTAAGGAAAGGGGGCCAAAGGCAGAAAAGGCAGGAGAGTCTGCAGCTGGACATTCCAACAACTGAGGCTAATGTGGGCTGTTTGCTTGGGTTATGGGTACATGGATCTACTTCTCAGAGTGTTCAAGTGGTCATTCTCTTCCAGATTGCCCATCTCCTTGTGCCTACTTAAAAAGGGAAAAAAAGACAAATATTAACATTATATTTTATAAAATTTATTTTGTTAAACACTGATCTCTTACATTTTTATCTGGTTCTAGGTGCATTCAGGAGTATTGTGGGCTGGGTTTTTGACACCTCTACCCCATTCCATATAGTGCTTTAAGGTTTTCAAAATATTTTTTGACCATGACCCTGTGAGGTTGGCCATATAGCATTTTGGGGGGAAAAGTGATTAGGGTTAAGTGACTTGCCCAGGGTCACACAGGTAGTAAGTATCTGAGGCTGGATTTAAACTCAGGTCCTCCTGACTCCAGGACTGGTGCTCTATCCACTATGCCACCTTGTTGCCCTGGCTGTGTAACAGTTTTGACCCATTTTATAAATGATATAACTAAGGCTCAAAGAGGTTCATGACCTCATTAATTTTGATCTGGAAGGACCATAGAGGTCATCTAGTAATCCAACACCTTCCTTTTACAAGAGAGACACAGGAAATAAAGTTATTTGGCCAAGGGCTCACAGGAAGTGATAGATCCAGGGGTCTAACCCAAGTGTCTTCCCAATTCCACTCTATCTCTCTATCTCTCACACAAATACTCACATGAATATTTCAAGAATGCAAGATTTTACCTGTGTTTCAGTACTCTTTCTACCAGTGCACGGTGCAGCTCTTCTACCTTAGCAGACAATTTTATGAGGTAATTTGGCAATGAAATAAAATGAAATAAAATAAAACGTACTTGGTACTCATGTCTCTTAATAAGTTTCTATGCAGTTAGTTAAGTGAGGCCTCAGAAAATACAGTCCTTCTCTGGGCCATGAAGCCTTCCCAGCTAAGTGCTTTTACTCTTGGTTGGCATAGTCGTCATGTATCCAAGTTCACATCAATCCAAGAAGAAGCATAGAACTCTACCAGGGCTAAGACAATGAATCCTTTGTCCAGGGTGCTGAATTTTCTCCAGTTCCTAAGCCCAGTGAATGGTGTTTTCCCAGGGCCCCCCCTCTCAAAACATGAACCTCTGGGGCACTTTGGCATTACTCTGAGAGGGAATCCCTCTTACAGGACAACTATTCTTGTGATTGAACTGTCTGTCACTCATGCCAGCATTACCCCCTACACACAAACACACACACATACACACACATTTTCACATACCAGGTGTAGGCATCCTGGTTTTGTACCAGGTACAAGGAGTCTTGGTTATAGCTCTGAATTAGGCTAGGATGTTAGTGGAGACCACACATGCATGTTGTATCTCTCACACACATCAGACACAATTATGTGTGGTCTGAAATCAGAAGATCTGGCTTCAATACCCACTCCTGCCACTTACTAGCTGTGTGACCCTGAACAAGTCATTATACATCCCTATGACTCTGCATACATACATATATACATATATATACATACATACACACATATACATGTGTGTATGTATATGTGTATGTATAGAATTTTGTTGTTATTGTTTAGTTGATCTAGTCATGTCCAACTCTTCATGGGGTTTTCTTGTCAAGGTTACTAGAGTGGTTTGCCATTTCCTTCTCCGGTTCATTTTATAGATGAGAAACTGAAGCAACTAGGGTTAAGTGACTGGCCCAGGATCACACAGCTGGTAATTGTCTGAGGTCAGATTTGAACTCAGGAAGATGAGTCTTCCTGATTCCGGGCCTGACACTCAATCCACTCTGCCACCTAGCTGCCCATATACAAAATTGTGGCAACAATAATACTTGTGCTATCTACCCGACAGAATTGCTCTTGGGATCTGACAGAATGGTTCTTGGGAAAGCTTTTCATAGGCTTTAAAGTACTACAGAAATGGATTCCTATTGCTATTGGGGAAGTTGTGGCAGGGATAATGATGAGAATGATGATGTGTTTAACCACCAGGAGGCAGTGATGGCTGTTCACCTGAGCTTGTTTAGCAAAGAAAGGTCCTAGTCCTGGGTGAGTGCTATGGTCACCGTGTTAGTTTACATAGTCTTAGCTTATGGGAATGCCAAGTTAGCACCATGCTCCCCATGGCACTCAGTGAGTAGCAACCTATCCCGAAGCTCTATTTCTCTCTAGGAGCCCTCACTGACCCATTGTCAAGGACTGGTGATTTTATCCCATCAGATATCAATTCTGAAGCCCCCATTCGTTCACAATCTGTACAGATTGTAATTTTGTCTGATTGGAAATCAATTCTGAGCCCTTATTCATCTCCTGAAACTTGCTATATCTCAGAGAGACCTAGACGTGTTCTTGGCATAATGGAGCTGGCTTTCCACAGAAGCAAACATATTTGTATACTACATCTAGTTGTTTTCACTCAGCATAGAATCATAAGCAGTACATGACAACAAGAAAACAATGGATGATAAATATCTGTCAACCAGCTTCAAGCCTACTACTCTCTTGGTTTCCACAAGTTCCTCCCAGACTTTACGGAAGATACTTCGGACCCAGGAGTTCTGGAAATACACAGCTCAAGTCCTCCTTTTAGCAGCAAAGGTGTGTGAACAGCATCGTTCCCATGGAAGAGGTCACTGACCTATCCAACAGGCTGACCATCAGATGAAGATATAGAAACTTTGGTGGCATTTGGGATGTGATGCAAACTGGAAGTCAGGATAGTTGCTTCTTTCCACAGTTTCTATTATCAGGACTCTGGCAAGGAAATCCAAATGCTTTGGGCCACAGCTAGCCCATTGTGGAGCATAGTGAATTGACTCAGCTACTGGCCCAAGTAAAGAAAAGCCTACCCGTACTCTCTCTGCTCCACTTCCCCCTGTGGTTGTACAGCTGTTACGTTCCTACCTCTCTCATTACCCAGCCCCAAAGTCTTCCTCTATGCACTGGGGGTGAGTGGAGGAAGGGCCATTATATATGTATCTAGTACAGAATATTCTTTTGTGGCAGCAAATTCAATTGCTTTCAATTCAGGAGGCTCTTGTTAAGTTCCTACTATCTACCAGCACAGTGCTAGGTGCTGAAGATACTAAGACAAGAACAAAATGGTCTTTGCCCTCAAGGAGCTTATATTCTACTGAAGCTGACTTACCACTAATTAGCTGTGACTTTTGGCAAGGAAAGAAGAAAACACTCATTTATTAAGTGCTATTATGTGTCAATTCTGCAAAATGAGCTGGAAAAGGAAATGGCAAACCATTCCAGTATCGTTGCTGAGAAAACCCCAAAAGGGGTCACAAAAAGTCAGACATGACCAAAAACGACTAAACGCAATAAAAGATGGCACAATGGATAGAGTGTCAAACCTAGAGTCAGGAAGACCTGAGTTCAAATGTGGCCTTGGACACTGTGTTTGCCTCAGTTTCCTCATCTGTGAAATGAACTGGAGAAGGAAATGACAAACCGCTCCAGTATCTTGGCCAAGAAAATTCCAAATGGAGGTCTTCATGACCCCACTGGACACAAATGAAAATGACTGAACAACAATTGTGTCAGAAACTGTTCTAAGTGGTTTATATATTTTGTCTCATTTTATCCTCACAACAATCCTAAGAAATAGGTGCTAATATTATTCCTGTGTTACAGCTGAGGAAACTGAGACAGATAGAGGTCAAGTGACTTGTCCAGGGTCACACAGTTATTAAGTGTCTGAGGCAGGATTTGAAACTCAGGTCTTCCTGACTCCAGGCCCAGGGTTCTATCTCCTGTGCCACCTAAGTGCCTTAGGCAAGTTACTAGACCTCTTCATTCCAATTTCCTCATCAACAAAATAAAGGGGTTGTACTAGTTAATATTTAAGGGTCTTTCCAGATCTAAAATCACATAATTACATATATGTAAGTATATATGTATGTTTACATATCTGTAAGTACATGCATATATGTGTACATATACATATATATGTGTATATTGTGTATATATATATGTATATGTAGGCAAAATAATATGTCCAAGTTCATGCAGAATATTCATGGCAGTGATGCTCATTAATTACAGCATGTGTACCCACATACTATGTATCTATAAATTGTAAAAGTCTCCTGTTAGAAGTTATTTAGTCCTCTGAGACATTGCCTACAGCAGTTGTTTTCTCTAATTGCTGATCTTGGGAGGGGGGAGGAAGATAAGGGGAGACACAATAGACAAAATGACTTTCCATCTTCAATCCCCCTTGGACAAGCCTCCTCTGCCTTGCTCTGGATCTGGGTAGGAGGCAGGCCTTTCGTGGTACCCTATCCAGCCCCGCTGCCCTGATACCTGATAGCAACTTCCCGCCACCCACCCTGCTCCAGCCTCAGCCCTGGGAGCAGGAGGCTGTTGTTAGGCTGCAGCTTCCCCTGGAGGTACAGTAATTGGGCCTGGCCCTTAATGAGCTGGGCAGAGGTGGCTTAGCTCATCAGCTGCTTGGAACAGCTACCCAGAGAATGACCCGGAGCAGCACAGAGCAGCCAGGCCATTGTGGAGAGACAGAGAGAGAGAGCTACCACTTGGAAATCCCATCATTTCCTAATTAGAGGTTTCTGAGACCTGACCTTGCCTGTACAGGGAGATTACACTGGCCAAGTAAAAGCCTTACTTGGGGAAGGGGCTTCAGTCATAGCAGGTATTACCCTATTTTTTTTCCTGTCTCCCACTGGATGTCAAGACAGCCTTATTTTTGGGGGTGGCGGGGCTCTGCTCTTTGCCTCTGTATTTCTTATAGGAAATTCAGTTGGGACCCCCTGGCTTCACAGGAAGTTTGTGTTCAGACCAAGGCAAAATGATTAATCACTGGGGTGGGGTGGGGAGAGAAAGGAGGATGTTAGGGAAGGAGGTCATAGAATCACAGAATCAAATGCTCTGCAGTTGTAAGCAGCCCTAAAGAGCTTCCAGTCCAACCTCCCCCCACCCCCCACTCCAGCCCCCCTGCTAATTTATATATAAGGAGACTGAAGTTTGTAAAGGTGAAGTGACTTATCCAAAGTGACGTACTGTAGGTTGTAAGTAGCAGAACCAGGATCTGAACCTCGGTCTTCTGACTCCAAATCTAATACTCTTTCCTCTTTTTTTTCTTTTGGAGGGGAGAAGGCAGGGCAATTGGGATTAAGTGACTTGCTCAAGGTCACACAGCTCGTGTGTCAAGTGTCTGAGGCCAGATTTGAACTCAGGTACTCCTGACTCCAGGGCTGCTGCTGTACTCACTGTACCACCTAGCTGCCCCTAATGCTCTTTCCCCTTGACCACATAGATTCACAAAATTTGAGGTTGTTGCAGCTGGAAGAGAGCTTCAAGATTATCTCGTTCAATGTCCTCATTTTAGAGATGAGGACACCAAGTCCAAGCGAGGTGATATAATTTACCTAATGTCTTTCTGTCTCTGTCTCTCTCTGTCTTTGTCTTTCTGTTTCTGTCCCTCTGTCTTTCTCTCTGTCTCTGTCTCCCTGTCTCTGTCTCCCTCTGTCTGTCTCTGTCTGTCTCTGCCTGTTTGCCTCTCTCTCTGTCTCTCTCTGTTTCTCTGTCTCTGTCTCTGTCTCTCTCTCTCTCTCTCTCTCTCTCTCTCTGTCAACCACACACACACACACACACACACACACACACACACACACACACACACAGAGTGTTAGAGCCAGATTTCTGATTGCAAAGCCATCATTCCTTCCACGACATCATGCTGTCTCTCCAGTTATAGACTCCCAGCTGGAAGAATTATCATAACACATTTTATTATACCTTTGATCACTGCACAGAATGTTCAGAACCCCAACTTTAAATGGTGATGCTAATAACTGTTCTAAGATCCCTGAGGCTAGGGCTGACTAGACCTCCTAATGTCATCCCATAGAATGCCTTGTCTTCAAGTAAGATTACCTCCATATAGCTTAATGGCTTAGGTACGAGGGATTTCCTCATGTTTTTACAGGTCTCAGGTTGTGCTAGAAGGTCATAGTCACTCTAGGTATGGTTCCCATGGTAGTGACATGGGCCTCCCTGGAACACTGGGAAGAGAAGAAGCATGACTTTGGGGGTTGGGGAAAAGAGATTACGCAAGGAAGCTACTTAGTTCAGTCATTCTTTGCAAAAACAAAATGAACAGAGGAGCTGGGAAAACAACTTTCCTTTGCACTTTCTCCTCAAAGATCAGGGACTGTGGGACTTTCATGCCTGAGTCCTGGGAGGCTGAGTGCCCAGAACAATGACTTGGTAATGGTCACGGACACTGCTCTCATCTCAAGCCAGGAACCTCTATTGTAAATAATCTCATAATTATTGTTTCATGAGTTGACAGATTCCTAAGTAAACTGTAAGATCTCCAAAGCAGGGATTCTGTCTTACGCTTTCTTTGTTACCCCTCCTCCTACCAACCTCTAGTCCATAATACAAGAGCATAAATATTTGTTAAGTAGATAGAACAGAAAAAAACTCTCCCAATCTTAAGTTCTCAGAATTTTGGTACTGGAAAGACCTTAAAGATTATCTAGAGACTGTTGAGATCACATAAGTAGGTAGTCATTGTTGGACCAATGACATCAGGAGAGTAATGTCTTGATTTGCTAGTATATTGGCTTTAAGTAAGGCAGAGCTGTGCAAAGTCACCAGCCTCACTCTCCTCCAGAGTCATTGGAGTCTAGTGGCAAGAGGTCAGGATGACTGGCAATGGCCCCAGATGCAGTAGGAGACCTTGACCTTTTTTAGCTAAGGTCTTTCCCAAGTTTCAATTTGTCTAAGACAATACCCATTCAATAATTAAAAGCTAGGTAAGAATGGAGGCAAGAGATTGTCTAGTTTGCCTTAAAAAATCAATCTGGGAAGGAAAGAGCCTCAGAGCTTCTGGCCAGAAAAGAAACAATTGCTATTTACACTCCTTTTGAGCCATCAAAAACCAAACAATGAGCAAGTAAGGCTTGGGCTGGGACCTATTGGCTAGCCAGAGACAGCCAGAGAGATCTGAGTTTAAAGGCATAGTCAAGTAGCTCCATTTGAATCCCAATGGGCTTTATGGATGCCTGGTTTTCCAGAGCTATATTTCAAGAAATCATAAATGAAAACTACAGAAGACAAAAGAGTTAATTGTCCCAGCTTTTTAGAAGAATAAAAACAATGATAGAACAAATAAGTAGGGAAGAAAAAAAAATCTAGCCCCCAAACCCCAAGATACCTTGTGAAGCTGTAGTAGCAATTTAGATTTGAAGATCTTTCCCACCCATTAACAGGCCATGTGACCTGCTTACGACACAGGAAACCTAAGACACATATGGTGGGAGGAGCTTCCTGTAGAGGCTGACTTAGCTGTACTGTGAGTTTGTTTTGGGGAAGACCCCAGCAGGGGGTCGGAGAGGTTTTGGGATGGCAAGGCTCCAGGTTGTTATATTGTGTGTGGAATGTTTTACTGCTGTGATAGACTGGATAAATGGCTTGTGGGATGTGGTTCTCTGGTGTCTGAATAAATGGTTTACTTCTACCTTCTATGTGGAGAGTGTCCTATACTTTGCGATACAGAACTACATAGGCATTTTGACAGTTATTATCTACATTGTTATGACTGCCTTACTGTTACAATAGGCAATCAAAATTTATATTCCTTTATGGCATGGTGAATAGTATAATGGACTTGGAGGCAGGAAGATGTGAGTTCAAACCTTGCCTCAGACACTTATTAGCTATATGACCCTGGACACATTATTTTATCTCTGTTAGTCACACTTCCCTCATCTGTAAGGTAGGGATAATAATAGCACAGAGTGGTGAGGATGGGAAGAGAGAACATACATAAAGCGCTTTGCAAACTTTAAAGTCATATGTAAATATTAGCTGTTACTATTATCTAATCCAACATCCTCAATTTACAAAAGAGGAAACTGAGACCCAAAGAAGTAGCAGGACTTGTCCATGGTCATGGAGATGCAATCATGACTCCAAAATGGGTCTTCTGACTCTAATCTCGGTGCTCTGTCCAGTGGACCACAGTGCCTCCCTAAGCTCACTCTGCTATTTGCAAGAATGCCCTCATGCTCTAGTGTGTTCTCAAGCCCAGCAAGGATCCTGAGCACTCAAGATTGGGGAAGCTTTTTCAGTTCCAGCCACTTAAAACTACTTCTTGATTTAGTACTTCGGGCTAGAAGTTGGCAGAAGGAGAGCTAACAAAGAAAGCATGTGACAGAGTCCCTGCCTTAGAGGATCTTACAGTCTAGTTAGGTATCTGTCCACTCGTGAAACAATGAAACAAGAAGCCATTCTATAGCAAAGTGCTAAGTAGTATAGCCCATATATGCATTTTCTTATTGCATTTCAGAGAAAGAAAAGTTCACTGTGAGATGGAATAGTCAGGGAAGGCTGTATGATGGAAATGTTTTCAAAGTTTTAAAGTTGTATCTAAAGACTGTCAATTAGTGAGAATTCTGGGTCTTACTTTTCTCATCTATAAAGTGAAAAAACTTGGCTTGATGAGCTCTTTAATTTTGTGATGCTGTAATGTAGTGGAATGAACACTAGAGTTTGTTTCTGCAAAGTCGTGTTTGAATCTGCGTTCTTTTACTTCTGTATGACTTTAGACAGCAATATTTTCATTTGATCCACATAATAACCCTGGGAAGTAGGTGCTTTTATCTCCATGTTACATATGAGGAAAATGAGGCAATACAGTGATTAAGTGACTTGCCCAGGGTCACACAGTTAGTGTCTGAGTTGGGATTTGAACTCAGATCTTCCTAACTTTAAGTCCAGTACTTGAATTCACTGTACCACCTAGCTTCCTTTAGACAAACCCCTTTACCTCTGTAGGCCTCAGTCCACTCATTGTCCAGTGTGGTAGATATTCTTTCAAGTCTTGTGGCATTTGCAAACTTGTTAAGCTTATGTATGTCTTTAACCAAATTTTTGATTCACAGCTGAAAAGAGCAGGACCAAGGACAGAGAATCTGTCATAGCCTGCTCCCGAATTGGAAGCAATGGGTTAGTGGGGGTTGTTTTATCTCCCTAGATTGTAAGCTCCATGAGGACAGGGATCATGTTTTATTTAAATTTTGTATCTTCTCCAAAAGATTTCACAGTCCTCAGCAACACAAGGTGCTTAATAAATGTTTATTGAAAATGAATGTTGAACTAAGTGGTTACCTTGCTTGCTTTTGTGTTTGCTTTGAAAAAAAAAATCACTTCCCTAGTGAGGTAGGGGGAGGAAGGACAGCAAGAGAAGCCCCCACGTTCTTTCTTACAACTTCCCTTGCTCCTGAACAGGTCAAGATGTCTTCAATCATCTGGAATTCATTTTCCAAATAAAAAGTGGAGTCTGCTGCCTCCTGCTCCCCAGCTTGGCTCTGGAAAGCACTAAGCCCTGAAGCCATGAATAACTATTATGAGAATGAAATATGTAACTTGTATATGGCATAAGTGGTTGACAGACAACAGGCAACTGGTGATGGGGACTGAGATGCAGCATATGGGAGAGGGACTGCCATGAAGGAGTTGCAGGCTGGCTGCAAGTGAGGCAGAAGTGACCCTTTATCTTCACTGATCTCTTGGTGAACAGAGAGCAGATACAGGACCTGGCTGCTCAGGGAGAAGAGAAGTGACTTTCTGGCCTGCAGAAAACCCAGAATGAGCTACATGTTCGCCTTCTCAATCTCTGCTGGATTCTTACCTGACTGCTTTTTCTTTTTCTTCTGACTGCCCCAGTGCCTTCCCCTTGTTCTGCCCAAATAGTCTTTTATAAAATATGGAAAGCTAAATTCATCCAAGTGCAATTGCAATCAGAAATCCTTCTTTCCTCCTTTTGCTCTCTCTTCCTTCCTGATCTACTAGGGTCAGCTTTTAGGGGGAAAAAATCTATCCCTCCAGCTGTCAGGTGCATAGCCTCCAGGCAGTGTCCTAACTACTTTGTATGCACAAGTGGGGTTTGGGAAATGAGGAATGGAAGAATGGTAGGACGTTTGATAGATAAAAGGGACTGAAGACCCTGAAATGTTCTCTGGTCTCCTCAGCTTCCCAATTTAGCTAATTCAAATGTTATCAGCACTATTGTAAATGGCTTCTTAACTGGTCTCACTCCTTCCAGTCTCTCCACTTTCCAAGGCATCTTCTATGCTGTTACCAAAGTAATTCTAGGATCATATTTTTTTTTAACCTGTAAGGTCCCTTAGAGATCATCCACTCTTACCCTCTCATTTTACAGGTGAATAAACTGAGGCCCGGTGAGAACAGGTGACCTGTCCAAGGTCACACAGGTAGTAAGAAATAGCTCATGGATTCATAACCAAGTTTATGACTCCAGATTCCAAATCTAGCATTTCCCACCACACCATGGTTCCTTCCAGTTTTTCCTTCTGCCATTACCAGTCAGAATACCCTCTCTTCTTATCTCCCTCTAATGGTACAACCAAATATTATCCATCCTATCAAGCTCCATTGAAGGCTTTTCTCCCCTATAATGACCACTCAGACTCCTCTATTCAACTCGACTCAAGTTAAGTCAACAAATATTCACTAAATGTTACTCTGTATCTAGCACTGCACTAAGTACAGGTGACACAAAGAAAGGCAAAACTACTCCCAAACTTCTGGGAGCTTACAGTCTAATGGAGGAGACAACATGTAAACAACTGTAATGTGCATATGTATATGTGTGTATGTATGTGTGTATATATGTGTGTGTATGTGTGTGTATATGTATGTGTTTATATATATGCATATATATATACATACACACACACACACACACACACACATATATATATATATATATATATATATATATATATATATATATATATATATATACACATATACGATTTATACAGAGCAAATTAGAGGTAATCTCAGAGGGAAGACACCAGCATTGAAGGGAACTGGGAAAGGCCTCTGGTAGAAAGTAGGATTTGACTTGAGACTTGAAGAAAGTGCGGGAAGCAATGATTTGGAGGTGAGGAAGGAGAGCATTCCAAGAATTTGAGGAACATCCACTGAAAATGTATGGAGATGAGAGATAGAGTATCTTGGTGAGGAACAGCAAGGAGGCCAGAATCACTGGTTTGTAGGGTACATGGAAGGGAGTAAAGAGTAAGAAGACTGGAAAGTTAGGCAGAAACCATGTTCTGAAGGTTTTTGAAAGACAAATAGAGGATTTTTATATTTAATTCTGGAGATAACAGGGCACCACTATTTTCTTCCTGTTAAACAATGCCATTTTGACTCTATTGGTGGAAGCATAGTATCCAGAATAAGGGTAATGAAAGTCTCACTATATTCTGCCCTGATCTGAGTTCTTGAGTTGGCCTTGAGTTCTGAGTATTACATTTAGGAAAGACATTCATGAATGGGAGCACATCCAAAAAAGGGCAACCAGAACAGGGAGGGACTGGGGGCAGGGACACATTAGGACCAATAGAAAGACCTAGAGATATTTAGCCTGAAGAAGACAAGACTTTGGGAGACATGATTGTTCTTTTCAAAAATTTAAGGGATTTCACTTCAAAGAGTAATTAGATACTTTCTACTCAACCCCAAAAGGCAGAACTAAGGAGGAAAGTGGCTAACTGGTAGATTCACAGCCTATACAAAAAGGAAAAATGAAATAGGCCACCTCAGGAAGAAGTTATTTCCTCATTTTAGATCTTCAAGCAAAGAATAGATGTCTACTTGTCAGGGGAGTGTAACCAATGCAGTGGTAATGGCCTGAGAAAGAAGTGAGGGGTAGAGATCATGGTGAAGTGAAAAACAGGAGGAGGGGTTATAAGATGGAGGAAAAAATTGGAAATGACGAAAGATTACTGTCATATAAAGGAACTTCAGAGTTCACGATTATGGAAAAGGCAAACATGTAGGTGTTGGCAAGATAAAGGTTATAATATATACCATCTCTTTGTGTAGCTGTGGTGGGGTGGAGGAATGGGTCATGGGAAATGACTGCAAATATAACAATTGCCCTACCCTCAAGGAGTTTCAATTTAACCAGAAAATAATCAAGGACACAGACAGTCATCATCCAAATTAGAATATAGTGAGTACATAGTAGGGTTAAAGTACTTAGGATCATGGAATTTAGAGTTGACTAGGTCGTTAGATATAATTAATTCAATTAAATTTAAGTATTTGTTAAGGACAAACTACAGCATATGCTAGTCACTCTCAAGAGGGCTGGATAAACAAAGACAAAAATCAAACAAACTCTGCCTTCAGGGAGTTTATATTCTATTTGAGGGAATTAACACATACACATATCATATAAACAAAATATATAGAAAGTAAATACAAATTAATTGGTTGGAAGAGAGCACTACTAACACAAAGAGGGGGAAAAGAGGGGAATGGCCAGTGGAAGAGCTGGCACTTAAGCCAGCTTGAAGAGAACTCCAATGTCCAAGTGGCATAGGAGAGGTCCCTTCTATCTCGGGGATGGAATTAGAGGATGATGAGGAAAAACTTCATGAAGTGATGTATATGTTTAGCCTACAGGTAGTAGGTTAGTTTGACTTGATTATAGAATAATGAGAACTTAATCTGGAAAGGAGAGAAAGCATTCTAGGAGTAAGGGACAGTTTAAGCAAAGGCACAAAGAGGGTCCAGATGCTTGGCTCTCACTCACCTCCCCTTTGTTTCTCCCACATTCAATCAATCCTTATTGTCAAGTCTTACTGATCTTACCTCCATAAGTCTCTAACATTCATCCTCTTCTTTCTACTCACAACATAAACCCCCTAGTTCAGGCCCTCATTCATCATCTCTCTCCTAGACTGTTCCAATAGCCTCGGATTTGCTTTCCTCACTTCCAGTCTTTCCTCCTCTCCAATCCATCTTTCGCCCAGGTGCCAAATGGATATTCTTAAAGATTGTAAGGTTGACCATGCCACTCTCCTGCTCAGCAATCTCTATTGTTTCAAGGATAAAATGCAGACTCCTCCACTTGACATTTAAAACCCATCATAAGCTGGCTCTAGCCAACCTTTCCTGATTAATTTCATAAAACTCCTTCTCATGAACTCAATGTTCCAGTCATCCTGTTCTATTCATTCTTGTATGTGACGTTCCATAAAGTCTTCCCTGACTGATCTCTCTATCCTCAGCATAAAAGTGCTCAATTGGGCCTCAAAATTCTCATAGCATTTTCCCTAAGACACAGAGCAGACCATGTTACATCACTGCTCAAAACCATCCTTGTTGACTTTTGATAAAATGCATTTTTTTCCCTCTGACATTTAAGGCCCTCTATAATCTTCCATCCAGCCTTACTAGGTTTCCCCCCAAGTTGATGTTCTAGTCTCCCAACTCTGTGCACTTGCATAAGAAATCCTCCATGCCAAGAATGCACTTTCTCTTTATATCTGCCTCTCAGAATCTTTATCATGCTTCAAGGTTCAATTCAGATGCCACCTCTTCCTTGAAGTCTTCCCTGAACCCTCTGTTGATTGTAATCTTTCCCTTTTCAAATGACCTTACATTCACTTTTCAATTTTATGTAGTATCTCTCAGGAAATACAAACTACAATAACTAATTCCCAACTTTTGTGTCCCAGGGACATAGCCTTGTATGTAGTGAGCATTTAGCAAATATTTGTTAAATTGAATTAAATGGAATTTTGCGATCTACCTGGCAATTACATGTGTGGCTAGTAACGTTTTTAAGTGTGTACCCTGTCTCTTGAGTCGATCACAAACTCTTTGAGAATATGTGTATTTTTTAGCAATCTTGGGCAAATTGACTTACTCCAAGGTTCAGTTCCCAGAGTAGTATGTCATAGGATTTGTAACCAGAAGGGAATTTATCACTGACTCCAACTCCCTTATTTACAGGTAAGGAAAGAGGCCTAGATGGGGGAAATTACTTGTTCAAGGTCTTGTTGTTCAGTAATTTCAGTTGTGTCCAACTTTTCAGGACCCCATTTGGGGTTTTCTTGGCAAAGCTGCTGGAGTGGTTTGCCATTTCCTTCTCCATGATCAATGCCTACACTGGTAGGAAATAGCAAAGCTTGAAATTAAACCCAGCTCCTCTCACCCTAAATCTAATGCTCTTTCCAGTACTCTGTACTGCTTCTCAACCTCAGGGGGAGAAGGGACCTTAGAGTTTTTCTAGACCAGCATCTACATGACAAATGAACTCCTTTTGTAAAATACATTAGTGGCCAGCCTCCACAGAAGCACATGGCAAGGCCAGCTGTTCCATACCTGGATGCTTCTAATTGTCTGCATGCTCTTCTTTACGTGGAGCTAAAATCTGCCTTCTATTCAAAACTTCTTCCTCCCTCACCCCCATACTAGTTCACCTCTCTAAAGTAATAAAAATGAATCTAATTCTTCTTCCCTAAGAGAGAAAAGGAAGGAAATAAGCATTTACATAGAACCTACTATGTATCAGGCTCTTTGCTAAGTGCTTTTCACAAATATTATCGCTTTTCATCTTCCTACTAACCCTGAGAGGCAGGTGATATTATTATCTTCATTTTTAGTTGAGGAAAACCAAAACAGAGTTTAAGTGACCTGTCCAGGGTCACACAGCTTGTAAATTAATTAGGTCAGATTTGAACTTAGGTCTTCCTCACTCCAAACCCAGCACTTTAGCCAATTCACTAGCTGCCTCTCTAAATATTTTAATGTCTTCACTGTCTTCTAGTATTAAAACATGATGCTCAAAAAACTCCAAATGCAGTCTTTCAGATATGGTCTGACCAGGGTAGAGTAGAGTGAAATCATCCCTCCCCTTGTTCCGAATGTTATGCTTCTGTTGCTATGACATAAAAATCTCATTAGCTTTCTTGAAAAATCTGTTCTCTGAAGTTTGTTGCCTCAAATTGACCTTGTAGTCCACCAAATCCTTACTTGAACCCGACTTGAATTGATAGTTAGCTATATTTTCTCATCCTATACTTGCATCATTAAATTTTTTTAGCCTAAGTACAAGGCTATACATTCATCTCTTTTCCATATCACCCAGAGCATTATTCCATCATCATTAAATTTGGTTTGTCATTCTGGCATTTGGGATCTAGTCTCAGTCAACTAACATTAGCTATCCTTCTCAGTTTCACATCAGTCACAAATTTGGTAGGCTTGACATCCATGCTTTCATCTACGGCATTGATAAAAAATTGTGACTAACATAGAGCCAGGGAGAAAAACTTCAGCACTCTATATTAACCTCTGTTAAAGCTGACATGTATTCATTAACACTGTTTGAGTCCTCTATAACTCCAGGGCTGTAAATAATAGGTGCTTGGTGCAATTTGAGGGATAACTCCAGTGTAGAGTTGAATTATTCTGATTTTGAAATGGTAGGAACTATTCTATTTATATGTTTGTACTCCTTGTTTGTCCCTTGGTGGAAGGACATGAAGTTAGATATAATTGGTTCACTTAGTACTGTGGGTGTAGCCTAATAAGCCTTCCATGCCATCTGGAGACTTCCTGATGGGCTGAGAAGGAACTTGGTATTTGAAGAATAGACTAGTGAGTTTGATCAACCTTATATAAATGTCAGCTATCGTCATGGGTCCAGAATACCCAGGTGGGTTACTTTCGCATTCGGCTTAGAGGATCTGAAGAAAAGATTCTATTCTCCTCTGGTGCTGATCCCAGGGGAGGAGAAATCAGGACATCAAGGCTAGGATTGGGGAACTTTAGATACTCTGTCTCCCATTTCTGTACCTTTGCACTTGTATCCTCCATGCCTGGAATTCACTCCCTCCTCACACCTACCTCTTGGGATCCCTTTCAAGACTCAGCTCAAGTACCACCTCTTATATCTCCTTTCCTGACCTTCTGGAAAGGTATTGCTACCCCTACCGCAACCACATTGGATTAATTTTGTATCTATTATGTATTTATCTATATGTATCGATGCATTTCTGTGTAATGGAGGAGACAACATGTATCTTTCTCCCCAAATCCTTTCCTTTTCCAAAATTCTCAATTTCTGTGGAAGGCATTATCATCCCAGTTTTGTAACCTTGGCATTATCCTCAATTTCTTACTCTCCTTCATTACACAAATCCAATAAGTTGCCAAATCTTGTCCTTCCTATTTCTACGACCTCTCTCATACCCACCTCCTTCTCTCTGCTGCAACTACCACCTTAGTTCAGGTTCTCATCAGCTCCCTCCCCACCCAAGGTTATTGCAAAGGTCTCCTTAATTAGTCTTCCTTCCTTAGGTCCCTCACTACTTTAGTTCATTCTAGACACTGCTAAGAAAGTAATTTTCCTTAAGCACAAACCTGACCACTCGAGTTCTCTCCTCAATTCTGATGGCTTCCTATTGCCCCTAGGATAAAATATAACCAATCCCTTCCTCTTTTTTTTTAAAGGTCAGGTTGAGGAAGTTTAGTTAGGAGCAAAAGATAAAAGCATTTAAAGCCCTGAGGATATAAGACAAGGTCCCCTAGATCATATCCAAGGGAAGGGGCTGATCACTCCAACAAATTATTTAATTAATCTCAAGGATTGTGGCTGAGTCCCTGTCTCTATTACTGCTGCCTTACTTTTCTGACCTTATCTTTCATTGCTTCTTTCTACTTTCTAGCCTCTTTGTACATGTCCAGCACCTTCCTACCTCTCTTCTACTTGCTCACATTCCTCCCTTCTTGGAATGCCCTTTTTCTCCAATTCCCCAACCACCTCTTCATTTTTAAAATCCTACCATCTTTGAAGACACAGGAAACCTTCTGTGATCTCCAGTCAGAAATTAGCTTTTCTTCCCATGATCTCATTTAGCATTCAGAAAGCACCTTTTTAAATGGTATAAGGAATCATTTCTGGGGCCTTTTGTCTACTGAAAAAGTCTGTGCCCCCATGTAGTGTCTCACATACATTGACTTGGTTGTCCTAAGGCTACAAGGAAAAGATTTTGTCTTAGAAGCCCTGATATATAGCTACCCCTTCTGAGTCCCCACGCCCTACCACATACATGTGTGCCCAGTGCTTTTAGCTTCTTCAGACTGCAGACAGAACACCATGCCAAGTAAAGTGCTCAGCAAGCCCTAGGGAAAATGGGGAATGAGGAGGGGGAATGCTATTGATGGTCTAAAATTGGGTGTAGCTCTAACTCTGGTGGAAGAGGGAGGATTCAGAGAGGATTTTGTGACACCCAAAATGGGACCAGTTCTACTTATTTTTAATTACTTGAAAAAGCAGTAGGGGTAGAATCTATCCTACCAGGTCAGAAAAGGCTTATAGGATCTAGACCTGGCAGAGACCCTAGAAAGCATCTAGCCCAACCACTTAATTTTATGGATAGGGAAACCAAGCCCAAAGAGGTAAAACTACTTGTTCAAACCTACACAATAAGTGAATATCGGTGCTGGGTCTCAACCTAGGTCTTCTGTCTTAAGTCCAATGCTTTCCCCACTGTACCATGCTGAATTTTGTGCTGGGCTTGGGCAGGGGTGGGATTTGAGCTGGACCTTGAAGAATAATTAAGATTTAAATAAGGTAGAACAGAGAGGGGGAGGCATTCCAGGTAAGAGGAATGCCAGAAGCAAATGTGTGGAGGAGAAATAGAACAAAACATGTTCCAGGAACAATGAATAGATCTGTTTTGGTAGAGCAGGGGTTTCACACATCAGTCATTCAACAAGCATTTAAGTGCCTAATTGTGAGCCATGTGCTGTGATAGATGCTACCAAAAAAAATCCTGCCTTCAAGGAGCTTCCGTTTCATTAGGGAGAGAACATGGACATATAAAAATACATGCAAAATAAATATAAACTGTCTTGCCACACCCACAGATGCTGCCAAGGAAATGGAGGAAGTGACTGCTTACTAGCCAAGTATACTTCCCAGAATTCCCAGGAGCCCAGTTCTCTGAGTCCTGTCTTGAGACAGACTACCCAGGGTTTCCCAGGTGCCCTGGAGGTTGTGGCAAAGTGGGTTATGAAAGGTAATATGGAGTGGAGTGGGGGGAGGCACTAGCTGCTGGAGGATCAGGGGAGGTTTTTTGAGAAGGAGGTCCTTGAATGGAGTTTTGAAGGCAACGAGACATTCTGCAGGCCAGAGGTAAGGAGGGAGTGCATTCTAGGCATGAGGAAAAGACAATGCAAAGGTGTATGGGTAAGAGATTGAGTGTCATGTGGGAAGAGCTGCAAAAAGACCAGTTTGACTGAGCCACAAAGCATGTAAAGGGGAAGGAAGTAATAGAGATGAGGCTAGTTAGGTCAGGTAGACAGGTCAGGAGCAGACTCCAGAGGGTATCTGATGAGGTGTTTAGACATTATTCCATCGCCAGTGGGGAGCCATTGAAGGTCTTTGAAAAGGGAAGTGACACAACAAGATCAGTGGTACATGACAAGATCAATAGTCTAGAAAAATTCATCTAGGATCATTGTGATTCCATGCTTGATTGAATGAATGTGAATTGGACAGTATCAAAATTGAAAGGGCATGTGGGGGCAGGGAGAAAACATGTCCCTTTCCCTTTCCACCCACAGACACAGATAGTCTTTCTCACCTTGGGTCTGTGAGCTTGTTCTAATCTTGCCTAGACTGAGGTTAGCAAGATATCCTGGAAACCACCCAGGGCCTGATGGATTCTTCATCACCTGATCCTCCTGGAAAATCTGGATGAAGGCTGATCCTTGAGCCCCCTGGGAGATGGTGAGGTGTGAAGGCAGTTTCCTTGCAGAGAGGAAGAAAGAGGAGTCCACTGTGCCCGGTGCCCCTAGCCCTGCCTCTGAGGCGGGGGTGATTAGGAACGTTAGGCCTGTCATCCTATTCTGCCTTTCTCCTGTTCCTCCTCTGCTGACTGCTGCTGGGGTGAGGTGATTAATGCTGCTGCTGAGGGAGCACTGAGTTACAATAAATGTTGCAATTACCAAGACACTGACTCCTCCAAATGGGAAAATATTGTGGCAGTGACATTGTGGAGACTCATTAGACCTGGGAGCAGGAGGCTGGGCTGCTCAGTGAGGGAGCAAAACCTCCACCAGCCCTAGACTCTGTGTGTGTGTTCATGTGTGTGTGCACGTGTACGTATGTGCGCGCTTCCAGGAACAACCATTGCCCAGAGCAATGGTGATACCGGTGGCCCCCCCGAGAAGCCTTGGGGGAGGGCATTGGGATCCCCGGGGACAGGAAAAGGGTTACAGGGCAATTGAAGGGGACAAGGGAAAGAGCTGTTCTTCAGGAGAGACTGTCCAGTTGCAGGGCCCTGGCTAAGGTGCAGAATGGACATCATGGCAAGCAGAGGGTAAGAGACTCCCCAATCCTGGGGAGGGACTCACCAATAATGTTCCTTCCATCCTTCTCCCACTTATCTCCCCCTTCCCCCAGAGATACTTTTGCTGTTAGGAATGAGAGTTTTCTTAGGCAAGAAGTGTCTTTTCTGAGCGTGGCATAGTGCTTATGTGCTAGTCTGGAAGTCGGAAATACCTGGATTCAAATCCTGCTTCATTCACTTACTTATCTGTGTGACCCTAAGCAAGTCACTTAACCACTTTGTGTCTCAGTAATTAATCCGAAAAAAAAAATGAGTGGTTGGACTTGATGACTCTGAGATTCCTTGTAGCTCTCTATCTATGTTCCCATACTATACTAAGCACCCTCAGGAAAGAACTCAACTTGAGAGAGAGATAGGATGGTAGATCTGGAAGAGATCTGAAAATTCACTCAACCTTACCTCCTCACTTTACAGGTAAGGAGACTGAGTCCTAGGGACATGTAGTGACTTGCACAAGGTCACACAGATCACTTTTGGCAGAGGCAGGATTAGATTCTAGGTCTCCATAATCACACCAGTGCTGTCTGTCCCCTTTTTTCTTCTTGTCCTACTCAAGCATACAGGTCCGGGACTCTCCCTACCCTCATGGCCCAATAAGCACCTTTACCGTCATCTATGCGTTATGAGAATGTTATGTATAGTAGCTCACAGATTTATTCCATTTGAGTATTTGTTGAGGAGTACGTGTGCAAAAGAATCAAAGGGCAGTCAGGGATGTGCTGGTATTTAGCAACCAGCTCTCTAGGGAAAAAAAAGTACACAGGCTGTATTTTAAGTTTAATGTGCATTTTTAACATTTTCCCCATCACTTTCTTAAGTCTAGGCAGTCCACCAAACAATAAATCAATCCCCGACTTGTAGCATTTGCCAATCCCCAAGGCGCAAGATACTCACACTGAAAATTTAACAGTCAGAGTTGGCGAGCAGGTTAAATCTGGCTCCAGCACACCACTGAGTGTAGTCTTTTAATATTATTAGCACCTAACTGTGCCAAACAGCAGAGGGTCCTTGCACTAGACCTCCATCCCTCTGGCTGTTCCAGGGTTCTCAGTACCATACTTGAGGATTAGATCAGAAATGGGGCAGATTGGAAATTTCAGGGGATTTATTATGATCCCAGGGCAACTCAGTACAGAGAACAGAGAAGGGCCTGTGTCAATACTCTTTTGTGGATTTTGAACAGCTCTAATGTGTAGTCAGATTAAGTCAATGAGCATTTGTTATTTCCTTTGTACCAGGCCTAGTGCTAACTGCTGGAGATATAAATACAACCAATCAACCAACCTGTCCCAGCCCTCAAGGAGCATATATTCTAATGAAGGGAGATAATGGCAAAGTGGTTAGAACTCAGGGCCTGAAGTCTGGAAGACTCATCTTCCTGAGTTCAAATCTAGTCTCAGATACTTGTTAGATTCAAAACCTTGGGCAAGTCACTTAACCCTGTTTGCCTCAGTTTCCTCATCTCTGAAACGAGCTGGAGAAAGAAATGGCAAAGCACTCCAATAGCCATATGACCCCAGGCAAGTCACTTTACCCTGTTTGCCTCAGTTTCCTCATCTGTAAAATGAGCTGGAGAAGGAAATGGCAAACCACTCCAGTGTCTGGGATTGATGGGTTCGCCAAAGAGCTTCCTGGGCTGACTTAGCAGCTTCCCAAAGAATCAGCACTCTTGTTTCTAGAGCAGAATGGGGACCTGCCTTCATGGCAGGAATGACTTCAGGGGAAATCTGATAAACTTGGGTGCCTGGCAGTGATTACCTGTGTGTCTATGTCTGCATCAGGCTTGCTGGAATCAACACACACAGCCTGCAGTCACACCTCAACCTGGAGCTCTCCTGGGAGGGGGAAAGGTGTAGAGCTTATACCCTATTGATTCTGATCCATGAGGGCCAGCCATTCAGAAGAGTTTTCAAATAAAATGGAAAAAGGTGATAGGCTGCCCTATATTTTCACCCAAGATCAAACTTGGGGAAATGATCATAGCTAAGGCTACAGAAAAGTTAGATTAAACAGCAGGGTGGACCTCCAGAGTTATAAGACTAAGAGATCAAGGGAAGCCTGGGGAATCCATTTTCTTGGACATCTCTTAGAACTAGGGAGGTCCTTTTCATTTCTAAAAATCTGTCCAACGTAAATCAGAGTAATCCCATCAGTAGATAAGGGAATAGATGAGGTGACCTCTGGAGGACTGGAGGACTATACAAATTCAGAGATGAAGTGCCTTATTTCTATAGGTATCTGGAGGTGCAGAGAAACTCTTTCATCCACCATTGGGGTCAGTCTTAGATTCATTGCTCCTCCCTAGGGAAATTCCCCTGTTTGTTAGAAATGGAACTATTACCATTCAGTTGAACAAAGTCTCATGGGGCAGATTTAGTTCTTGCTTTTTTTTCCTGTAGTTCCCCTAAGCCCATACTTCTGAGATTCTGTCCTGTGGGAAGACAGAAGCCCTTTATACTAAACAAAGGAGAAAAAAATGAAATAGTAAATGGATCAGATTAGTCTCCTTTCAGACTCAGGCTCCACTATCATCTATCCTGTCTGTCCCAATCTGTGGTCTGAGCCTTTGGAGTCAATCGCCATCATCAGTCAATATTCATTGAGAACCTTCTATGCTCATAACACTGTGCTAGGCACTTGGGTTAGTTAGAGAGAAAAAAGACAGAACCATTATGGCATAGTGAAATAGAGCACATATCAGGAAGACCTAGGTTAAAATTCCAGCTCTGACACTTAGGAGCACTGTGACCCTGGACAAGTCACTTAATAGCTCTCTCAGTCTCAATATCCTCATCTATATATTGAGGATGATAATATCAGTCATTTTATCATCTCAGATGGTTTACGTAAGGATAAAATGAGATTATAGAAAGCGGTGTGCAAAATTTAAGGCACTACATACATGCCACGTATTATCCACAAAGCAGAGTCTGGGTCTTCAAAGGGCTTCCACTAGAGCTATACATAAAAGCTAGCAATAACTAGCCGCTATTAGTGTAGTGTAGCTAGTAGTAGTAACTAGCATAACTAGCAATCGGAGGCTGTATATGCTGTTACAAATGGGTAGTGCAGATGACCATTACTATGAGAGCTGAGAGGTTGGAGACTCATGGAGAAATTCCCTCCAAGGCAGCCAAGAAGGCAAGCTATAATGAGGTGGTGCCATTGTCCTCTGATATTTAGAATAAAGAAGAACAATGTGACAGTGGATCTGTCAGCAAACCAAGCTTTCACTTGTTTCAGAATCACTATACATTTAGAGTAGGAAGCACAAAGAGTTGTCTAGCCAAGACCTCGCAAACTAAATGAAACCCAGGAGAACCACTAGACAGGCAGATGAGAGGGGGCAGCAGAAGGCATCTGTTCCTTAGGGAGCTTGGTTCTGTATTATCTCAGACAAGGGTTAGTCAAGGCTATTGTTGTGGAGAAGCAAAGAGAAGGAGAGTCGCGGAACAGGCCTCCCTATCAGTTTGGTGCATGTGGTATGATCCAGAACTCCATTCTCATCTTGCCAAGATGAAATGTTTCTTTTCAGCCCTGGGTGTACAGCCCAGTTACAGGAGAGATGACTATTGTGTTAGCCACAAATGTAATTAGATGACCCATCATAGAAAGTCAAAATGAAATCCAGGCAGTAAAGAGAAATCTGTTTTTCACAGTGATGTCCGGGCCAGACTATCACAGACCAGAAAAAGTTGTCCAAGCAACGCTGTGCTTTGGAAACTTTTAGATGATACGTAGTCCAGGGTCTAGAGGCAAAGAATGAAATTTGCAGGATAGAAAAGTCATTACTTTGCCTAAAACTCACTAAGATTCCCTAAGGACCCTAGAGTCAAGAGAACAATCCCTTAGCTTTGTTAGTAGTACCAAGGAGAGGCTATGAAAGCTTGAGCCAGGTCCAGAGCTCCAACTCCAAGATAATGCCTTTGTTAAACCTGACCTTGATATAAAGGAAATTGGTTAATTCCAAGGCCAAAAATTCTGGCAAGGCATTTTTACAGATATAGACCCCACATTTACTAGTCTGCCATGACATATCCCCATGTTTTCTGGTAAAATAAATATAATCAACTTGCCTATTGGCCAGCTAGTAATTGGTGCTGGCTCCATGATAATGGACATCAGACTATCTGACAGTAGAGTAGAACCCCTGAGATCATCTAGTCCAATACATACCTGAATCATCAATCCTCTCTCCAGCTTCCTAGACAAGTTGTCATCCAGCTTCTCCTTGAAAATGTTCAGTGATGGGGAATATACTTGAGGCTGCTTATGTTCTTGGACAGATCTAGTTGCTGGGAAATTCTCCCTTATTTTGAATCCAAATCTACAATTTTCACCCATTGCTCCTACTTCCCCATCTCTGGGGTTGAGCATGGAACAGCTGAAAGATCACTGACTCAGAATTCAAAGAACCTGTGTTTGAATAACTGTTCTCACACTTACTTTCTAGGTGCCCTTTGGAAATCTGGGAGTCAGTGTCTTTATCTCTGTAAAATAAGGGGATAGGACTGGGAAAGCTGCTCCCTTCATGCTCTGTGTCTATGATCTGATTCAAACAGAGAGCATTATTTTTGTAGTCAAAGGATCTAGGTTCAATTCTTGGATCTTTTCCTTACCATCTGAGTGGCCTTGGTCAAGTCACTTAAATATCTTCAGGCTTCATTTTTCTCTTCTGTAATATGAGGGAGTTGGAATGTGTGTGCCGGGACTGGAGTTAGGCAGATTCATCTTCCCAAGTTCAAATCTGGCTTCAGACACTTACTAGCTGTGTGACCCTGGGTAAGTTACTTAACCCTGTTTGCCTCAGTTTCTTCCTCTGTAAAATGAGTTGGAGAAGGAAATGGCAAATCACTCCAGGATCTTTGCCAAGAAAACTCCAAATGGGGTCACAAAGAGTTGGACACGACTGAAAGAACTGAACGAAAATATGAAGGAGTTGGAACAGAGGATCTCTGGAGTCCCTTTTAGCTCTAAACCTTTGGCAATGACTAAGAAGACAGTGATGATAATAACCTCTCACAACACTTCCACATAACAACCCTTTGCATATTTGAGACAGCTGTCACGTGCCACATCATCCCCCCACCCCCGGTTGGTTCTGAACTCTTCTTAGATGCACATAAAATTAAGTATCTTAATAGGCTATTTGGTGCCTGGTCTGTGTGTGTGTGTGTGTACATGTCATTGGGATGGGGGGGGGTGGGGAGCTGGTAAAAGGTAAGGAGCTCTGGAATCAATAGTAGCAGATGATATACAGGAGCTCAGCAGCAACAATTGATCCCCGTGAGGAGCTTCCAGCCCCCTCCTTCCCGCCTGCCAGCGGGCGTCAAAGCCTTCAGTCATCCTCAGCATCAAGGAACTGTCACAGCCTCATTACTGCTAATTCATTTTCACTTAGTGGATCAAAAGGCTGATTTATCCAACTGGGTGGGTGCGCAGGAAGTTTGATTAGTGACATTATGTTGTTTGCCATGACAGGCTCCGGGGAACTTACCTCATCAGTGTCCCAGGAGTCCCAAGAGGAGACCAAGACAGTTATGCTCTCCCTCAGGCTCTAGTTAGTCAGCTTCAGCCAAGAGGCTTCCTCAGTGGGGCTCTTGCCCCACTGGTAGGCCCATCCCAACCCTACTCTGGAGGGCCTAAGTGCCTTATCTGCTTTTAGTAAAGGGCCCACTGTGTATTGGGTCCCTGGCTACAACTTATCCTTTGTGATAACTGAGCAAGTGCCCTGCTTGGGGATTTTCTACCATTTTTCATCTAGTGGAACACTGTGAGATTTGGATTTTATTTCTGTCCCCCTAAGATTTTCTGTGCTTCCTATTAAGATTCCTTCTGACTGAGCATCAGGCAATAGATCCGTGGGATCAGCCCTTTCCATAGGCAGAGTAAAGAAGAACCCAAATAAAAATGTCTTACGAAGTAAAAATCCACGAGGAAGCATAATAGTCCCCAAGGCCTCTGGGGCCTCCCACCTAACCTTCTTTGCACACATAACCTGGGGCTGCAATGTCATTTTCTACATCCAGAGGAAAGCAATGAAAATGATTCATGGCTTGGAAAATTCTCATAAAGGAACTGGGATGATTTCTTCTGGAAATGAACAAGCTGGGGTGGGAATTTAATAATGGCCCACATAGTCCTGGAGTGTGATTATAGGCCCTGCTGCTCTGCATCTTTGCTAAGGATACTGTGGGTCTAGAGGAAATGAATTCACACTCCAGCAGGTTGGCTTTAGGTTAGACACAGGAGAGAATCTTGCCTAAGAGGGAAATGATTACTTTGCTTCCATTCCGGCTCCAGAATTGTCATTCTTCTGCAGCTGACCTACTTTTTTTTTTGAGCCGAAAAGCCCACCTCTGTATTTTTCCCCCCCAGGTAGCCCCTGAAAATTCCTGTCATTATATCCTCAGTGATAAGCATTATTTGAGTGTCTACTATATGAAGCCACTATGAAAAGGACTGAGGAAACAGAAAGTGATATGATGGGGTCCCTGCTCCCAAAACCATACTATCTATTTGGGAGACAGGACACTCTCCTAAAGAGGTAACTAATAACAAGAATTTATTAAGTGCCTACTGTGTGCAAAGCATTGTGCTAGGCCCTGGATTGACAAAGAGAAGACTAAGTGATTCGTCCAGATGGTTGATCCATCGAGGAAAAGTGTGTGAACAGTTCATTCCCAGATGCCAGAGTGAAATGTAAGTTGTGATGGGAGGACCTATCTTCATTTCACATTTGCTGACCATGTGAGTTTCAAATCAGTAGCCGCTAGAGTCAAAGAAAGTATAATAATAACAAAAACTCAAATTTTTATAGTGCTTTACAATCTATATGGGGCAGCTAGGTTGTGCAGCAGGTAGAAAGCTAGGTTTGGAATCAGGAAAACCTGAATTCAAATTCAGCCTTAGACACTTGCTAGCTGTGTGACCCGGGGCAAGCCACTTAACCTCTATTTGCCTCAGAGATAATAACGATACTCACCTCCCTGGGTTGCTGTGAGGATTGTATGAGATAATATTTGTAAAGTCCTCAGCACAGTATCTGATATATACTAGGTGCTACATAAGTGTTTTTACTTAGTTATTATTATTAATTAGTTATTATAAGTTATTATTATTTTCTTCTTTCCTTTACCTAAAGGGCAGCAAAAGTGTTTTATGAGGTAGATAGTACAAGTATTGTTGGCCCCATTGTATAGATAGAAAAACTGAGACTCTGAGGAATTGTGGCTTGCCTGCAATCACATAGCCAGTGAATGGCACAGTCAAGAGTTGCACCCAGATTTCCAACTCCAAAGCCCCACCAATAATCTAGAACTCAGGCACTTAACTTATTAGCTGAGTGAATGACCCTGGGCAAATCATTTAACCTCTGTCTTTGTTCAGCTGTAAAATGGAATGTACCTCTGAGAGCTGTTGTGAGGATCCAACAAGATATTTGTAAAGTACTTAGCATAGTGCCCAGAATATAGTAGGTGCTTAATAAATGCTTGTTTCCTTGCTTCCTTCCTAAGGCCTGCATTGATACTGTAGAAAGACTGTTTGGCTTAAGGTTATTTGGAAGAATTTCAAGATTGTTGCAAAAAGTATGCCATATGAACACACACATGCATTCACTCACATAAGGACTATAACTCAACCCTCCTTCAGTACTTCCCCAGATCATCTGTCATCAACAAGACCAATATGGTTTTTGTAGTTAGTTCTGGGTGAATTAGTGGACATTGGATAAGGGGGATAGGTCTAGTTAGGGCTGAGATGTGTGAGGCCCAGACGAGTGATTGCCATCAGGCTGCCTGTGGGCCTGGTTGGTCCAGTTTGGCAATGTAGCAAGGTTGTCCCATGGGTCTTCCCACGACCCTGAAACCCTTAGCTACTTCTGAAATTTTATGTGCTATTTTGGGTCAGCATCTTTTCATATCCACAGCTTGGAGCCACCCCCTGATGATTCTTTTCCAGACTGAGCCTGATGACATGAAAAGAGCTTCATTTAGAAACATTGGAGGAGGGGGTTGGAGCTGGCTACCTTTGCCTTGAATTCTTAGAGTGATTCCCGAATCACTGTCTCCCTTCTACTCCCCCTCTGTAGTTATAAAAAAAAATCCAACAACAACAAATGTGTAGTCCCTGCAAATCACATCTGGTATGCAGGTATAGTTTGTAGTCACATAACATAAATATTCATTAATTGGCATGTAGTATGACCACAGGCAGTTGTACCCAATACATAGTAATACCACCACATGCAACAGAAATAGAAAGAAATGTAGCTTTTTCTCAGCTGTAATGGGCACCTTCACAAATACTGACCATTTATTAGGGCATGAAAACCTCAAACTAACGCAGAAATATTAAATGCACGCTTTTCAGACTATAATACAAAAAAAGTACATCCAATTAATGGCCTTGAAAGCTTAGATAAAGAAATGAAAATTAAATAATCTAATCCTAAAGAATAAGTGGGTCGAAGAACAAATAATAGAAACAATAAACAATTTAATTAACAAGAATGACAACAATGAGATGACATACCAAAATTTGTGGAATGTAGCCAAAGCAGTACTTAGGGGAAAAATTATATCTCTGAATGCTTATATCAATAAAATAAAGAGGAAATCAATGAATTAGGCGTTCAGTTTTTTAAAAAAATACCTAGAAAAAGAACAAATTTAAAATCCCCAATTAAACACCAAATTGGAAATCCTGAAAATCAGAAGAGATTAATAAAATTGAAAGTAAAAAAAATTGAACTAACAAATAAAAGTAGGAGCTGGTTTTATGAAAAACCAATAAAATAGAAAAACTATTGGCTAATTTGATATTTATAAAGGGAAAGAAGAAAACCAAATTACCAGTATCAAAATGAAAATGAACCACTAATGAAAAGGAAATTAATGCAATTATTAGGGGCTATTTTGCCCAATTATATGTCAGAAAATCTTACAATCTAAGAGAAATGGATGGATATTTACAAAAATAAGAATTACTTAGATTAACAGAAGAGAAAATAGAAAACTTCTCTCTATCTCAGAAAAAGAAATTGGACAAACCATAAATGAGCTCTCTAAGAAAAAATTCCCAGGATTAGATATATTCACAAGTGAACTCTATCAAACATTTAAAGAACAATTAATTCCAATACTATATAAACTATTTGGAAAGATAGGCAAAGAAGGAGTCCTATCTTTTGTGACATAAATATGGTCCTGATACCTAAACCAGGAAGAACAAAAATAGAAAAAGAAAACTATAGACCAATTTCCCTAATGAATATTGATGCAAAAATTTTTAAACAAAAGACTATCAAGATTATAGTAATATATCACAAAGTTCCTACACTATGACCAGGGGGGATTTTTACCAGGAATGCAGAACTGGTTCAATATTAGGAAAACTCTCAGCATAATTCACCATATCATTAACAAAAACAAAAAAAAAACCATGTGATTATTTCTATAGATACAGAAAAAAACCTTTTTTTTTTGTTTTTGGCAGGGAAATTGGGGTTAAGTGACTTGCCCAAGGTCACACAGCTAGTACATGTGTCAAGAGTCTGAGGCCGAATTTGAACTTGGGTCCTCCTAACTCCAGGGCCAGTGCTGTACTCACTGCACCTCCTAGCTGCCCCAGGGGGGAAAAAAAACTTTTGACAAAATACAACACTCATTCCTATTAAAAACACAAGAAAGCATAGGAATAAATGGAGCTTTCCTTAAAATGATAAGTACTATCTATTGAAAACCATTAGCAAACATTATCTGTAATGGCAATAACCTTAGAAGCCTTCCCAGTAAGACTGGGGTGAAACAAAGACTCCCATAATCACTACTTTATTCAATATTGTACTAGAAATGCTAACTATATCAATAAGACAAGAAAAAGAAATTGAAGGCATTAGAATAGGTAATGAGGAAACAAAGCTATCACTCTTTGCAGATGATATGATGGTATATTTACAGAATCGTAGAGAATCAACCAAAAAACTAGTTGAAATAATAAGCAACTTTAGCAAAGTTTCAGGATATAAAATAAACCCACATAAATTATCAGCATTTCTACATATTACCAACAGTCTAGCAGCAAGAGATAGATAGAAAGAGAATTTCCATTTAAAATAATTGCAGACATTATAAAATACTTGGAAGTCTACCTGTCAAGATAAGCCCAGGAATTATATGAACACAATCACAAAACCCTTTTCACACAAATAAAGACAGATCTAAACAATTGGAGAAACATTAGGTAGGCTGAGCTAATATAATAAAAATGACAGCTCTGCCTAAGTTAATTTACTTATTCAGTGTCATACCAATCAAACTACCAAAGATTGTTTTGTAGAGCTAGAAAAATAACAAAATTCATCTGGAAGAACAAAAGGTGAAGAATATAAAAGGAATCAATGAAAAAATGTGAGGGAAGGTAGTCTAGCAGAACCAGATCTCAAATTATACTACAAAGCCATAATCATCAAAACCATTTGGCTAAGAAATAGAGTGGTAGATTAGTGGAATATATTAGGTACACAATACACAGAATTAAATTACCAGAGTGATCTGAGGATTGATAAGTCCAAAGATCCAAACTTTTGGGGTAAGAACTCAGCATTTGACAAAAATTACTGGGATAACTAGGTATAGACCAGCATTTCATATTGTATGCCAAGATAAGGTCAAAATGGGTACATGATTTAGACATAAAAGGTGATTTCATAAGCAAATTAGGGGAGCATGGACAATTTTGCCTGTTAGATATATGGAAGGGGAAGAATTTATGATCAAACAAAAGATAGCGAGGCTCACAGGAAGTAAAATGGATAGTTTTGATTACGTGAAATTGAAAAGGTTTTGCACAAACAAAACTAATGCAGCCAAGATGAAAAGGAAAGCCAGAAGCTGGTGGGAAAATTTACAGCAAGTTTCTCTGAAAAAGGCCTCATTTCTCAAATAAGTAAAGAACTGAATCAAATTTCTAAAACTATGAGTCACTCTCCAATTGATAAATAGTCAAAGGATATGAACAGGTAGTTTCGGAAGAAGAAATCAAAGCTATCTATGAAATAGATATATGAAAAAATTATCTAAATCACTGTTGATTAGAGAAATGCAAATTAGAACAGCTATGAGGCACCAACTCACTTATAAAATTGGCCAATATGACAGAAAAGAAAAATGACAAATGTTGGAGAGGATTTGGGAAAATTGGGATGCTAGTGCATTGTTGATGGAGTTGTAAAATGATCCAACCATTCTGGAGAGCAATTTGGTACTATGCCCAAAGGGCTATAAAACCGTACATACCCTTTTTACCCAGCACTACCACTACTAGGTCTATAACCCAAAGAGATCAAAGAAAAATGAAAAGGACCTGAATGCACAAAAATATTTATAGCAGCTCTCTTTGTGGTGACAAAGAATTGGAAATTGAGGGTATGCTCATCAAGTGGAAAATGGCTGAACAAGTTGTGGCATATGATTGTGATGGAATACTATTGTGATATAAGAAATGACAAGTAGGGTAGTTTCAGAAAAACCTGGGAAGACTTTTATGAACTGATGCAAATTGAAGGGAGCAGAACCAGGAGAACTTTGTACACAGTAGCACCAATATTATACAATGATTAATTGTGAATGACTTAGTTATTCTGGACAATACAATGATCCAAGACAATTCTGAAGGACTTATGATGAAAAATGCTATCCACCTCCAGAAAAAAAACTGATGAGGTCTGAGTGCAGATTGAAACATAATTTTTCACTTTTTTTTGCAAAATGGCTGATATGGAAATATGTTTTGCATAATATCACATGTGTAATTGATGGAGGGAGGATGGCAGAGAGGGAGAGAACTTGAAATTCAAATTTTTTTAAATGTTAAAAATAGATAAATAAAATTTTAAAAAACACAAAAATAAAATAAAAGTAAGGAATTACATGCAGCAAATTAGACACCTACATTACATGCTGAAGTATAAGGCATTGTGAATACATTAAAGTTGCCTACTATAAATCTAATATATTATATCTATGTATACACACACATATATGTCATATTCAAACACATAGCATTTTGGGTTGCATTGGTAGACCAATCCTACTTAACACATGGCCTAAGTCAGCCTTAGAGGCAGCCAGTAACTCAGTGGATAGAACATTGGGCTGGGAGTCAGGAAAACCTGAGTTCAAATCCAGCCTCAGATACTTCCTAGCTATGTGACCCTGGGCAAGTCACTTAACCTCTGATTACCTAACAAAATGGATCCACTGGATCCACTGGAGAAGGAAATGGCAGACCATTCTAGTATCTTTGCCAGGAAAACCCCAAATGGGATCAGGAAGGGTCTGAAATGACTGAACAACCACCACAACAAAAACAACAAAGCCAACCTCATGACTCTTGCTCCTGTCTGTGTTCTATAGTATCCTTCAGTCCCCAGGACAGCAGGAAGCAACCTTGGTGGTATACTGCCCACTATTTGGACTTAGAGCAGCACCAGACCTGGGAGGATAGAGATAGGTTGAGGACAGAGTGTGTAATATGTACAGGCAGGAAAGTTTCGCCTTATCTGATGATTTCGAACCCAGACCTGGATGTTACTGGTGCATGGGCAGATGTCACAGGGAACATTATTCTACCTGGATTTGATAGAATGTTGTCTCTGGGAGGACCCTCACTTCTACCTACATCTGGGGAAAGGACCTTTCCCTCATATCTCATTCCCTGTCCGCTGCTGTCCCTAACGTCTTCAAGGTGAGATAGCGAAAGTGGCTTTGAGATGTTCTTGAATGTATGGAGCTATGTAGAAATGAATCCCCTCCCTTGGTTTGCTCATGGGGATGGTCATTCTAATTTGTCCAGTGACTGGGAAAGAATGCTGTTATCTTCTGCTTCCAGTCAGGAGACCAGACCGTCCCAGAAAATTTAGGGACCGTTATGGTAGCTGCTGTATGTGTTCCACAATCTCACTATTCCAGGCCCCCTCTTCATTTTACTATAAATTTCTACACCTGGTGACCCCAGAGGAGGAGAAAATTCTCTTTATTTTTTATTTTATTTCTGAGGAATATGACAAAGGGACAAAGACAGCAGGAGAAAGTTGAGCTAGAGGGAAGTAAAGGAAGAGAGCAAAGGGCTTTAGAAATGTTGATCTTCACAACCACTCTGGGAGGTACAATTATTACCCTCATTTTACAAATGAGGAAACAAAGGCAAACAAAGTTAA